>NC_080571.1:186115527-186415527 GCF_030247185.1 Malaya genurostris
TAATTATAAAATATCGACAAAGGCATAGTTCAGGATGTGAGTAGGGACTTAATTCGTGTGATGTCCAGACTCATGTCCAATCACTACACGTTAGATGCACATATCCTTCGAATTGGACATTCCGAGACTAATCATTGTGCTTGCGGCGAAGGTTTTCGCGATATTGATCATGTCGTTTGGACATGCGTGGAGTATCGTGATGTCAGATCTCAACTAATAAATTCCTTGCGTACCCAAGGTAGACTATCCAATGTCCCCAGTTCGTGGCGTTCTTGTTTGTCGTGACCTTTTTTTCATGAAACTTCTTTATCATTTCCTTATGTCTATTGGAGTTACAATTTAGATTTAAATTTATGTTAGACCCCTTTCTCTTCCATTAGTTCAACCAATAGCCAGCTTTATTATATGAATAAAAGTGATGAACTGATACAAACAAACCTAAATAGTTATAAGATCATGTACAATATAAATGTATTTTTTAATGGAATTTATAATAGCAAATCGCTTGATAAAAACAGTGTTTAGATTAAATAATGAATACCAACATAATAATATGATATTCGAAATGTATTAGGTTTAAAGTACTATGTATTGTGGATGCCACGGCAAAGAAAAACTTATGTATATTGCCTATGAAATAAACGTATTTATGGAAAAAAAATTATTTTATTTTATTTTATTTCTGGAGCAGGGAAAAGCCCACTGGAGATCAATCTAACATTATGTCTCCAGTAGGCATAAAACCTCCTCATCCTTTGTACCAACACATTACAGAATATCCAAATGATACATTTCATATTATTTAACTATTATAACATATTGCATATCATTAACTATTATAACTACATAGCTAAGTACTTAGAAGAAACGATAAACTTCTAAAGAGATAGTGTTCGGCTAAACTACTTCATGTACAGTGAAGTTCACTTGAACTGTCTTCTGATATATGCAACTGTACACCAACATACCGCCCGCCTTGAAAGCCTATGCTTTCAAAAAACTTTAATCTAAGTTCAGTGCACTAACCTATCTGTTCTGTTCGTGTTAAAATTGAGACTATGTACTACTGTTAACGATTATTGACCTGCCTGCTGTTATCATACATCCAATTATTCCACAAGTTCTATTTGGCTGACTAGTCTATGCATTACATATTCTATTCATGTCCACATTAACCTTGGGGTGTTGCTTGCTGCTACTAGATGATCCTTTGGTGAACCATGGGCGTCGAGGACGGGAGACTTGAATTCGACTCCGTCAACTGCTATGCAGCCAGCGTCGATAAAACATGACCCCGAGCGACTCCGCAGGTGCCATCACTAGTAGAGCAGCGACGATTACCAAGACTGTAGATGGTATGAACTTATCCACTGATGAAAATACAGTAGTTGAATTCCTTCTGTTAACTGCCTCCACCCCTCGTAGATTTGATGAAACTATCCGACGGCGAAGAATTATGATTTGCGGTAGTGTTTATTATTGCAACGTTGCCTGTGCGGGAGAGCGGATCAATTTCTGATATTTTCAAACAATTGTATATACTTATCTTGGAATAGTGTTATGATGGTAGTTCTGATCACCTCGATCAAAACTGAACCATCCCTGCTTGCTTCGTTGCTGGAACCTCGAAACCACTTTTGGCATGTGGTTGTCAAGCGCTAATTTTGTTGATGTTGTACAGCATACTTGTGGAAGAGTGTATTGGAGACATCGATGACGAAGATTGGGGGATTGAGATTCTCTGACGTGATGGTGATTATTTGCAGCTGCCTTAGGTTGTCAACTGATCAAACGTATTGATATAGCATAAAGTTGATGCTGACGACCGGGAAAGTTGACTGTGGTTTTCCGATAAAAAAAATTCTGATGCTCTGGTGAGAATAGTGCTTCGACTTTTGCCGGACTGTTTCTCAACGTACGATAATGTTTTGTGTACCTTTGTCCTGATGATACGAAACAAGATGAAACTGATGGTAATGGTTGAGGCCTGGGACAGCTTTTCACCCTTAAGCCTGGAACGGCTTGTATACTAATAGTGAGATACGTCCTTTTAACCTACGCCTGGGACGGCTTGCGAATTAAAAGCATCAGGATGGCCTAGAATCAGATAGAAACACCGCCGGAAACTGTTTCTCCGCATTAAAAGGAATGCTTCAACACAATGATTTGACTGGTGAATCATCTCCTACTCGAGCTTTGGAGTTCGTACTTGATCGGATGCGACGCTGATGGTTCAATACCGAACTTGGTTGAATTGTACTGAATTCAACCCGAAGTGAATGAATGCTGCTGCGATCCAAAATATGCTTCATTGTTTTGGTGTGCGTGATGACATACTGCCATGACATAATCTTCTTTATGAACGATCAGATAAGACTGCGCTTGTTGTAGAAACAAGCTCGAATGACTTACTGGCACGCACCGCAGTTGGGTCATTTCCTTTTCGCAAAATGGATTGTGGAACCATTCAGATGATTGGAACACCTCAGCAGGCCTGAACGACAGAAAGCACGAACTATCCGATGCTGCAGAACTTAACGACCGACATTTGCAAAATTATCAGCTTGACAGTTAGTTTTTGCTCTTTACGTGAGGGCATGACGTATGACAATAGACGGCGGAGATAGATTCTGCTCGTATTTCATGATGGGTGATATTCATTACAGTGACATTTTTCAACATAAATCTGTGGCGATTTAAATTCACAAGTACATGCAATTTTATTATCCGTTTCAAGACAGTTTCAAGACAAAATGGGAACATTGTCATTGCAGGCATTTTGGGCACATGTCACACACATTTTCTGTCATGATGGCTTCCATTTCATTGCGAATAGAATGTAAACGACAATGAAGGTCGTTCTGAAACTTTAACAATGGTGAAAATAATCGGCAGCTAGGGGCACTGCGGAACACTATACAAATGAACTGGTACGCATTATATCTCAGTTGGCTAATTGAACTTCACTAAACAAAGCCCGGGACGATTTACGTGCGGATAGGGACTCTGCGGACACTTTGGTTACGATAAGCCATGGATCGGCTTTAGTACGGATAGGGACATCGTAAGACACTTAGGACGTGATGCAATAAACTGGTACGCGTGTATTCTTGATTAACTATTAGTATATTATAATGACTATGACAAACAACTACTATGACTACGACAATCACGACGAATATAAAAAAACTTAATGTATTATCAAAGTACCGTAGTACTGTAGTACCGTAATACCGTAGTAGAACAGTATCGCAACTGATCTGATCTGCGCTGCCCTTTTATAGTCTGCGTACATTATTACATGAACAAAGTTTGTCCTCTACCGTAACGCATTTTACGTAGAATATGCCGGAAAGCTTACATCGCAGACGAATGGTAACCGCAAATTCTGTCTATTCCTTAATATATATATATATATATATATATATATATATATATATATATATATATATATATATATATATATATATATATATATATATATATATATATATATATATATATATATATATATATATATATATATATATATATATTATATATATATATATATATATATATATATATATATATATATATATATATATATATATATATATATATATTATATATATATATATATATATATATATATATATATATATATATATATATATATATATATATATATATATATATAAATATATATATATATATACGTATATATATATATATATATATATATATATATATATATATATATATATATATATATATATATATATATATATATATACTATATATATATATAAATATATATATATATATATATATATACTATATATATATATATATATATATATATATATATATATATATATATATATATATATATAATATTATATATATATATATATATATATATAATATATATATATATATATATATATATATATATATTAGGAATAGACAGAATTTGCGGTTACATTCGTCTGCGATGTAAGCTTTCCGGCATATTCTACGTAAAATGCGTTACGGTAGAGACAAACTTTGTTCATGTAATAATGTACGCAGACTATAAAAGGGCAGCGCAGATCAGATCAGTTGCGATACTGTTCTACTACGGTATTACGGTACTACAGTACTACGGTACTTTGATAATACATTAAGTTTTTTTATATTCGTCGTGATTGTCGTAGTCATAGTAGTTGTTTGTCATAGTCATTATAATATACTAATAGTTAATCAAGAATACACGCGTACCAGTTTATTGCATCACGTCCTAAGTGTCTTACGATGTCCCTATCCGTACTAAAGCCGATCCATGGCTTATCGTAACCAAAGTGTCCGCAGAGTCCCTATCCGCACGTAAATCGTCCCGGGCTTTGTTTAGTGAAGTTCAATTAGCCAACTGAGATATAATGCGTACCAGTTCATTTGTATAGTGTTCCGCAGTGCCCCTAGCTGCCGATTATTTTCACCATTGTTAAAGTTTCAGAACGACCTTCATTGTCGTTTACATTCTATTCGCAATGAAATGGAAGCCATCATGACAGAAAATGTGTGTGACATGTGCCCAAAATGCCTGCAATGACAATGTTCCCATTTTGTCTTGAAACTGTCTTGAAACGGATAATAAAATTGCATGTACTTGTGAATTTAAATCGCCACAGATTTATGTTGAAAAATGTCACTGTAATGAATATCACCCATCATGAAATACGAGCAGAATCTATCTCCGCCGTCTATTGTCATACGTCATGCCCTCACGTAAAGAGCAAAAACTAACTGTCAAGCTGATAATTTTGCAAATGTCGGTCGTTAAGTTCTGCAGCATCGGATAGTTCGTGCTTTCTGTCGTTCAGGCCTGCTGAGGTGTTCCAATCATCTGAATGGTTCCACAATCCATTTTGCGAAAAGGAAATGACTCAACTGCGGTGCGTGCCAGTAAGTCATTCGAGCTTGTTTCTACAACAAGCGCAGTCTTATCTGATCGTTCATAAAGAAGATTATGTCATGGCAGTATGTCATCACGCACACCAAAACAATGAAGCATATTTTGGATCGCAGCAGCATTCATTCACTTCGGGTTGAATTCAGTACAATTCAACCAAGTTCGGTATTGAACCATCAGCGTCGCATCCGATCAAGTACGAACTCCAAAGCTCGAGTAGGAGATGATTCACCAGTCAAATCATTGTGTTGAAGCATTCCTTTTAATGCGGAGAAACAGTTTCCGGCGGTGTTTCTATCTGATTCTAGGCCATCCTGATGCTTTTAATTCGCAAGCCGTCCCAGGCGTAGGTTAAAAGGACGTATCTCACTATTAGTATACAAGCCGTTCCAGGCTTAAGGGTGAAAGCTGTCCCAGGCCTCAACCATTACCATCAGTTTCATCTTGTTTCGTATCATCAGGACAAAGGTACACAAAACATTATCGTACGTTGAGAAACAGTCCGGCAAAAGTCGAAGCACTATTCTCACCAGAGCATCAGAATTTTTTTTATCGGAAAACCACAGTCAACTTTCCCGGTCGTCAGCATCAACTTTATGCTATATCAATACGTTTGATCAGTTGACAACCTAAGGCAGCTGCAAATAATCACCATCACGTCAGAGAATCTCAATCCCCCAATCTTCGTCATCGATGTCTCCAATACACTCTTCCACAAGTATGCTGTACAACATCAACAAAATTAGCGCTTGACAACCACATGCCAAAAGTGGTTTCGAGGTTCCAGCAACGAAGCAAGCAGGGATGGTTCAGTTTTGATCGAGGTGATCAGAACTACCATCATAACACTATTCCAAGATAAGTATATACAATTGTTTGAAAATATCAGAAATTGATCCGCTCTCCCGCACAGGCAACGTTGCAATAATAAACACTACCGCAAATCATAATTCTTCGCCGTCGGATAGTTTCATCAAATCTACGAGGGGTGGAGGCAGTTAACAGAAGGAATTCAACTACTGTATTTTCATCAGTGGATAAGTTCATACCATCTACAGTCTTGGTAATCGTCGCTGCTCTACTAGTGATGGCACCTGCGGAGTCGCTCGGGTCATGTTTTATCGACGCTGGCTGCATAGCAGTTGACGGAGTCGAATTCAAGTCTCCCGTCCTCGACGCCCATGGTTCACCAAAGGATCATCTAGTAGCAGCAAGCAACACCCCAAGGTTAATGTGGACATGAATAGAATATGTAATGCATAGACTAGTCAGCCAAATAGAACTTGTGGAATAATTGGATGTATGATAACAGCAGGCAGGTCAATAATCGTTAACAGTAGTACATAGTCTCAATTTTAACACGAACAGAACAGATAGGTTAGTGCACTGAACTTAGATTAAAGTTTGTTGAAAGCATAGGCTTTCAAGGCGGGCGGTATGTTGGTGTACAGTTGCATATATCAGAAGACAGTTCAAGTGAACTTCACTGTACATGAAGTAGTTTAGCCGAACACTATCTCTTTAGAAGTTTATCGTTTCTTCTAAGTACTTAGCTATGTAGTTATAATAGTTAATGATATGCAATATGTTATAATAGTTAAATAATATGAAATGTATCATTTGGATATTCTGTAATGTGTTGGTACAAAGGATGAGGAGGTTTTATGCCTACTGGAGACATAATGTTAGATTGATCTCCAGTGGGCTTTTCCCTGCTCCAGAAATAAAATAAAATAAAATAATTTTTTTTCCATAAATACGTTTATTTCATAGGCAATATACATAAGTTTTTCTTTGCCGTGGCATCCACAATACATAGTACTTTAAACCTAATACATTTCGAATATCATATTATTATGTTGGTATTCATTATTTAATCTAAACACTGTTTTTATCAAGCGATTTGCTATTATAAATTCCATTAAAAAATACATTTATATTGTACATGATCTTATAACTATTTAGGTTTGTTTGTATCAGTTCATCACTTTTATTCATATAATAAAGCTGGCTATTGGTTGAACTAATGGAAGAGAAAGGGGTCTAACATAAATTTAAATCTAAATTGTAACTCCAATAGACATAAGGAAATGATAAAGAAGTTTCATGAAAAAAAGGTCACGACAAACAAGAACGCCACGAACTGGGACATTGGATAGTCTACCTTGGGTACGCAAGGAATTTATTAGTTGAGATCTGACATCACGATACTCCACGCATGTCCAAACGACATGATCAATATCGCGAAAACCTTCGCCGCAAGCACAATGATTAGTCTCGGAATGTCCAATTCGAAGGATATGTGCATCTAACGTGTAGTGATTGGACATGAGTCTGGACATCACACGAATTAAGTCCCTACTCACATCCTGAACTATGCCTTTGTCGATATTTTATAATTGAGTGCATCCACCGACCCAGATCATTTTTATCCCAAGAAGCTTGCCAGCAGGCAAGTGTTCTTTGGCGGGACGCGCTAAGCAATCTCTCTCATAAATTTCACCCTCAATAGCACCACGTTCGGATAAACTATCGGCTCTTTCATTTCCTGGAATGGAGCAATGATCCGGGACCCAAACTATTGTGATTTGATAATTATTATTCAATATAACGTTCAGGCACTGACAGTCAGGTGGAACAATATTTTGCTCAAAAAACTTGTTGGACAATTTTAACAAACGTCTTTTTGCAAGGTCGGACAGATTCTTCACCAAGTTGAATTTAATTCTGTCCAACCCAGGAGCGTTATTGTTACAAGACATGAGTGCTATGGAAAATTCCATCATTGAAAAGAGGCTATCAATGGCACAATTATTTGGAGAAGACTTCCTAATAATGCTACGCGTTGGAACAGAATCTGGACAAACTATTCCTCACTCTCATTTTCTACGTTACGATTCCTCATTCGTCTGGCCGCATTCCAAAGAGTGCTCATTGAGGTTTCTCTTGACAAACCTTCGATAAAATGTCTTCAATAGCTACATTTCTTGGCCCGAAGTATGCTCTTGTATTTGGTTTCTAAAATCAAGAATTATTCAAAATTCTGAGGAGTTCCTCCTCCTCGTTTTAAAAACGTCTTGAAAGCATTTTGTTTCGCGTGTTTTGCATCTGAGCACTCTTTGTCCCACCAAGGGTTTGAAGACGATGGACCAAGAAATCGTTCGGTTTGTGCTTGTTATGCGGCCTCCAGAATCGAACAAACGAGGAAGTCATATTCTTCAAGTGGGGGAAGCTCTTCCATTGAGTTCAAGGTACTTGAGATACTACTTTGGTATTTAAATCAGTCAATATTTTTTGTCAAACCATATGGAATTTAACTGAATTAGCAATGCCTTTGTTACTGCTAATTGAGATGATGATTGGTAAATGATCGCTACCGTGTAAATCAGGAAATACTTTCCAGGTGCAATCTAGTCGAATTGAAGTCTGGCAAAGAGATAAATCTAATGGGATCCATGTCATGCTACCCATATTTAGTACCGTCATGCTAGAATTGTCGCAAATATTATATATTAGAGATGATCTGCTATCATTGTAAACGGGACCCCACATAATGCCGTGCGAATTGAAATTTCTTAAAATCAAACGGGGGCAGGACAATATCATTAAGCTGTCGCTGTCCAACTTGAGCTCTTGGAGAAATATATACCGAAGCAATGCAAATGCCCTTTCCTGTAATGTTTATTTGACAAGCAACACTTCTATACTAGAAGTCGAAGGAATGTTTAATCTATAAAAGGATAAACATTTCTTAATTCCTAAAAGCACTCCACCATACGGGGAATCTCTGTGATTGTGATTGAATCATTGAATCATTTGCGGCGGATGATAAATTATCCATCAAATGATACAAAACCTGAGAGAACTGGCAACTGAGCTGATAACTGTTTCAAAAAAGTTCTAGCTGTTTGAAGGAATGCCGTTATGATGGTCTGTAGTGGTTCAGAAACATTGAATGCTACGTAAATCCATTCTACACTTTCTGAAAACTTCAGTAATCCTGATGGTGGCTGCGGAACGGAGCCCACTGGATTATTGTCTTTTCTTGTGCTAGTTCCTGAATTGGTTTGTGAAGTTGACAAATCAGGAGGCACAGTTTTTGCTTTTAAATTTGGCTTTCTAGATTTAACACGGGGATCTTTTTTAAAGGTTAAAAATTACAGGTGTCTTTTTTGGTATTTTGTGGTTTGGTAATCTCCTCTTAACAGACCCTTGAGGAGTGACAAACGAGGTATCTTCACTATTTCCGTCAGAGTCAGATTCCTCTGGCTCCGCAAGATTTGAAACACGCTTTTGGGTTTCCAAAGACAGAACATCAATGATCGTTTAAGCATTTCTGCATATGTGCGCTTAAACCGTGCTTTTAAAGAAAGCCTAATTTTATCTTTACCAGACATAAACGAAGCCCATACTGAAAGATCATGAGCACTCTCCCCACAATGTACACATTTTTCAATATCTTTATAGCAAAGATTACCCTTATGAGGCCCTTGACATTTAATACATTTAGACTTATTACTACAAAAAGTAGCTGTATGTCCGAATTTTTTACAGTTCGTGCAATTCATAACATGCGGTACGAAACGTATTTTATCGATATAAACATGGCTAGGCAACGCAGATCCGGCAAATAATACTTAAAACGAATCTGAGGGACGATAAGACTTCATTCCGTCGACAATAGATGCTAAGTACAATTGCTTGCACTCGAGTATCTTAACTTACTCAAGCATGGAGTTCTTAAAACGACCAGCTCCATTTTGAAGTAAATCATCGGCTGTCAGACTTGCCTCAACCACAACACCGACAATTTCCACCTCCTTCGATGGAATGTAAACTTTATATTCAACAGCACATAATTTACAAGTTACAATTTCGTTTGCCTGTTTCAAGTCGTTAACAACAACTCGAATTTTATCTCTAATATCTTTAGAGATTTCTATAACTTCGGAGAAATTTGATGTCAAATCCTTTGTAATTTGCATCAAATTTAATACCTTTTCTTTGCGTCGAAAATAAACTATCCATGGCCCAGTGGTACTCTCTGGATAATGTTTAGACCTTGGAGTATTTAAGCTCTTACTAGTATCCGGAATCGGATTCGGATAATTTTCCATGAGATCATCCATTACATTAACTGATTTTTTTTTGTAGATCAATAATATCAAAATGAAAACTTATGTATAGTAAAATTTCAGTTATAAGAGAAATAAAAAAAATAAATTAATTCTACCTTGTTGCTGTTGTCTCTGTTCCTCTATCGTAAAGAACGACGTGAAGCTCATCCAAAGATTTCCAATTGGCAGTCTTTTGATATCGTCTTCTGCCGTCGTTGTGGTCACCACTGAACTTGATGTGCTGCCTGTATCTGACCCCAAGTACAGTGCTATTGCTCTTGGTGGCGAACAAATGTGATGCTTGCAGTGTAGCACTTCGCGATATATGTCGTCTCTTTCGATCCTACGCAGCATACAAATTCTGGTACCTGGTAGATCATCACTAGGTTGCATTAGCACTTTTGTGCCTTTGCACCCATTCGCCTTCGCACCTTTATGTGATGGAACCTCTGTGACTCGTCACTTCTATGCGCTCGCACCTTTGTGTCTCTACACCTCTGTGGATATGAACGGTATATATATATGATCAAAAAAGCACCGGAATTTTCATTTTAAAATTCCCGCGCTTGTCCAATCGGTAAACTTTTATTCTCTCAACTTTGACAACACTTTTATACACATTCTGTCAAATTTTGACGAATATCGTACGATTAATTTTTGTTTGGCGTCTGTACAAAGAAGTTGAAAAATTTTCGTGTGGCGATTTTTATAACGGATGAAAATTTAGAACAACATCTCGCCTTCGAAGCGCCATTCGGTCGATTGTTGTGCGGTTTCGACCTCATATTCATAAATCCACACCTAATCACCAGTTATGATGCATTCTATAAATGTGGGGTCACTATCTGCGTTGGAAATCATCTCTTTAGCCACATCAACACGACGCTGTTTTGAATGAAATTCAGCTTTTTTGGCACCAGCCGAGAAGCAACGCGTTTCAAACCCAAAACATCAGTTAAAATGTGTTCGGCTGATCCATAAGAGATGCCCAACAACACAGCAATCACTCTAATCGGTACAGAACGAGTTTGCAACACGATTTGCTTCGCCGATTCAATGTTTTCTTCAGTAACAGATGTTGTTGGGCGGCCAGGGATCTCATCATGATCCAAGCTTTTACGACCGCCTTTGAAGCGTTTTTACCACTCGTATGCCTGTGTTTTTCCTAGACACGATTCACCAAAGGCTTTTTCTAACATTTTTAACGTTTCGGAACACTTAAATCCATTTGCAACACAAAATTTGGTGCACGCACGTTGTTCTAAATTTTCATCCATTATAAAAATCGCTACACGAAAATTTTTCAACTTCTTTGTATAGACGCCAAACAAAAATTAATCGTAAGATATGCGTCAAAATTTGACGGAATGTGTATAAAGTGTTGCCAACGTTGAGAGAATAAAAGTTTACCGATTGAACAAGCGCGGGAATTTTAAAATGAAAATTCCGGTTCTCTTTTGATCATAAGGTGGTTGGGCTCCTCAAGAACTGCTGACGACACTTGGTGACAACAGTGATTCGGTGACGTGATGACCTCGAATACAAACAGGACGACTCAGCATAAACAGGGTGGTATGCTACATAACTCCTCCGGGGATAGAATGAAGGGCGTCTCTTTTAGAAGCAGATTTTGGTGTTCGAGCTGTTTCAGATTGATTTGTTCCTGTTACATTTTCTTGTGGATAGTCTGGTTGTGGATGCGGGGGATATCGTGGTGTTGTGTGATACTCCAGTTTATCGCGAGGTTCGGGAATGCTGCTTGAATTTCTGTTGTGTTGATTTCTTATTCTTCTGATGTGAATACTCGTTTGTCGACCTGTGCGCTACAGTTGGAAACACGAAGTTACGACGAAGTTTCCTATGAGTGTACGGTCATGTGGTTCACGTTGGATTTCATTTCTGATTTCTTGGAAGTATTAATCAGAATCTTGTTGTTGACGATCAACACGATCGTGCTGTCATCGAAAGTCGCGTTGCAATGACTTTCTATGCCGGATATGATATTTTGTGAACAACTATCCTTGAGTTTTTTAAAAGCACTGCTTGTTGTATAGTGCTCTCTGGGTTGGTTGTTTTGAAGATATCGTTTCCACTCCGAATGCAGTATAGGGGGAGATCCATGATAATTGAATTTTGAATTGTTAATGGTATAATTCGAATAATTTCGCAATATCCTTTAACTTTAGGAATTTGCAGAACGTATAAGAGCAGATCCCCTCTTGCTGCAATTTTTGGGATTGCGTAATTTGAAGCTTCTTCTGGGAATTGTGCGGGTATTCCCTGTTTGTTCAGTAAAGATTTTATGGTAATTATTTCCTTTAGTGATAGTAACTTACTGTTGACGAGTTTTATCTTCGTCCTCAAGATGGTATCCTCCAATTCTTCTAGAATGCGGTTAGTTGTGTCCATGTAGAGGAGGAGTGTTAATGCGTCCATTCCTTTAAGAAAGACTTTTTTCTCCATTGACTGTTGTCCGATGAGCTTGTTGACAGTCCCTATGACGGTAACGACTCTGCTGCTGAATAAATTATTTACTCTGGTTCGTTGATTGTTCTGCGATATTAGGTCAACCAATGTAGTATTGATGATTCTCAGGTCCTCGGCTTCCGCTGATCCGGTCAACCACGCGGCTCCTATCTGGTCCCATCGTTTGGCTCTCCTGGATTCCAGCGGTTTCAGTTGTTGGAAGTTGCTGGTCAGTTCGTTACTTTTCTGTAGAATGAGATTTGAAATTGGGAGATCTCTATCTATCCGCCTAGTTAATTTTGAAAATAGATAAACGTTGTTTTCTAAGTTTGTTAGATTGATCGGGTGGATAATTTTAGTGAACCCTGTTTGAATTTTACATTCTTTTAGGTTTAATAGAAGTATTTAATCATTTTGCAAGTGTGTAATTTCTAAAAACTGTGCTTTCGTGAGTGTAAAAAATATCGATGTTAACGATATTAGTGAATGTGAGTTCATCTGGAATGGAAGATAAAGAGAACGGGAAATCATTATTATTAACATTACGTTTTCCTTAACCTCTTAATTTTAGCTTTACGTCGTTTAACTTTTTTATTGTTTTTAAATGTCCTATTCGTTATCTCGTTTGTTTCAGTTGGTCTGGCTCCAGGGTCGAGTATCTTCGTGATGTTCGGTATCACGTATACCTCTTGTTCATTTTCTAGTTGGGGGGGGGGGGTCTTCTTTGTTATTATTGCGTTTCTCTTGGTTTGCCTTTACTTTTCTAAGTTGTGCTTGACTTTTCTGAATATTTTTTTTGCCCACCACACAAATACAAATTTAGAGTTTGGAGTTTCTTCAGATAAGAACTAGCGGCTCGCCCCCACACCGACACCAAGTAGTTGAGCTGTGAATGGATGTAAGCAAAATAAAAATTTAACCGAGCACGCTGGGGAACAAAGGACTTGACTTTCCATAAAATACCGCAGTACGACGCCACGTGCTTGGCAACAAACTTTATGTGGTGAGCCCAGGTTAATGTGGAGTCGAAATTTATGCCCAGATACTTGAAATAGTCAACTTTTTCAATAATATTGTGCCCGAGCTGATAATGCGTTGGTATGGATTTCCTTATGGAAAGAACAATCATATATTTAGTCTATGTGGCGTCTAATGATAATAAGTTCGCATTAAAATATTGATCAAGAATTCTTAAATCACTTTCCATTGTGTTAACAATAGCATTGATGTCACTGTCAGGATAGAACAGAGCTGTGTCGTCGGCGAATAGTCATGGGGTTTCTTTAGGCTGTGAATTACCTATGTCATTAATATATAAAAGAAACAATAGTAGTCCAATATTACGTCCTTGTGGAACACCAACGTTTATTGGAGCAAGGTTGTTGCTGTCACTTTCGATGGATACAATACTATCGATCTCGCTTATAATTTCGTCCACTAATTCAATTATAGCGGTATGTGTGCTGTAACCTTGTCTGAAATATTGGAATTTGAAGAGGATATTATGTTTACTTAGGAATTCGATAAGTCTAGTGACTAAAAGTTTTTCAAATTTTTTTGTTAAATACGGACAATGTAGAGAGTAGATGTATGTAGAGGACGGTAATTATTACAATCACAACGGTCACCCGACTTGAACACAGGAATGACTTTAGCCACTTTGAGGCAGTCAGGGTAGTAACCGGTCTGAATAATTATGTTGAAGCACTGAGAGTATATTTTGGCGAATGCATATGAATTATGTTTTAGTACACTGACAGAGACGTTATCAGGGCCATTACTCTTCTTATCATTCAAACCTTGTATTAACAGTATCACTTCATTTATAGATGAAGGACTTAAAAAATAGAATCACAAACACGACGCACATAACTAATTCGTTACCGATATTTGAAAAGAATTTGTTGAAAATATCACAAACTTCCTTGTTATCATTAATTTTGCTGCCCCTATCGATCAAGTGTTTCTTATGCTTTTCTTTTGTTAGTCCGAACGTAGATTTAAGATTTGTCCAAAATTTCGAATGAGGTGCGTTAGAGAGACTGTTTTCGTAATATTTCTTTTATTCGCCTTTTTCATGGAATCGACCATTTTAGAGATACGTGAGAGCACTTGTTTGAGATGCTGATCGTGGGGGCTTGCCTTAACGTTCGAGGCAATTGCCTTTTATTTTCAATAGTGTCCATAAATCAAAGGTCATCCATGGGCAATGATTACCTTTCACGGTGACTGTTTTAGTTATTATTCTTGTATGTTGTTCCAGAAGAAAACTGTTTCAGCGTCCTCAATGACATCAATCATCATGATTTGACTGACGAAATTTTTATGAGTTTTTCCGTTAATGTCTAAGGTTCTTTATCAGCTAGTATTTTGAAAGTTGTTAAGATTTGAGATTTGGTCACTTAGTTCATTAAGGACTTAGGCCAGTAGGTCGCGTATAACCACGTGGCTCGCTCTGCGTATTACATTTTTCTCCATGCTTTCTCGCAAATGTACAAGATGACCTTCGGTGTGGCCGGTCGACCAAGAAAGTTTTGATATTTTCGGTTACAAGTTTGACTACATCACATAAAATCCAATAATGCTACCGCTTGTTTTTCAGCCTTTCTGAGCCGATTTTATTTCTCTCTCATGTCTCGTTACGTTACTAGGACACTGGAGCAGAAAAAAAATGGCACCGCCATAGAAATCGACTTACCTTCACAAAAATAACATTCACTTCATTTTTATCGATACAACATATATGTTTTTATGCACTAATCGAACCTAAATTAAATTATCTAGACATTGTCAGGACAGATTTTTGATCCATGATTTTGAAGGCGAGATATTCAATGAACAAGTTGAAAGATGCCGTTTTCAGCTATGCAATTCTTCCTTCAGAAAAAAAGACTTTCCTGACCGCTAAAGTCGATGAATCATTCTGAAATTTTAAAGAATAATCTAAACTAATTTTCAAAGAGATTGTCAGTTGGGTTTTGTGATATTCGTCACCTTTTCTGAGAAAATCAGATTTGAAACGTGAAAACAGTCTTTTAAATCACCCTCAAACACACTGGCTTCAGCCTTTAAATATTGTGTCGTTGCGAATCCGATTAACATCGTCTAGTTTACAAATATTATGGTCAAGTATATTGTTGCTAATTGGCCTTGTAGTAAAACAATTCGTACACGAAAAGTCATAGGATAGAATCCAGAGCCTTATATCTTGTCACAATGTTGTTATGAATGAGATTTATAGGAACATTTATATCACATACAATAAAACACGTATGCTTCGGTTGGATTGAACACATCGAGCTTTCTAGGTAAATGGAAAATTCATTAAAATCAAAGCTAGGAGGACGACACACACCGCATGAATATTATAAAAGTGTCCTTTGAAACAAAGCTCGATGTTTATATGGTGAAACCCTTCGAACGTGTAGTTCTTAATCAGTCTATGTTCAATATCATGTTTGACATATATTACTATCCCTCCACTGTTCTCTACAAGCAAAAACCTGTTTTAATTCACCTAGTGGTGTAATGATGCCTTTCTCATATCAATCATACTATCATATATAATACTGTGGTATTCTTCAAAATAATTCTCTGCGATTCTTGAAAGAATAACCGAAATTGGTTTGTTTGACCGTCTACTGATAAAAACTATCAATTGGAAAAGATTTGAGGTCGATTTAGAATTTTTTTAAAGGTTTTACCACTTTTCAGGGATGGTATACAATTTTTAACACACTTCACCCTATATTTCCGGATCCGGAAGTCGGATCCGCATGAAATTCAAGAATTACGCATGGGACCACAGGACTTTTCATTTGGACCTAAGTTTGTGAAAATCGGTGCAGCCATCTCTGAGAAAAAATTTATGCACTTATTTTAACAATTTTTTTGCACATTTTACCCCATAATTCCGGAACCGGAAGTCGGATCCAAATTATATTCAGGAATTTTGTATGGGACCACAAAACCTTTCATTTGAACCTAAGTTTGTGAAAATCGGTTCCGTCATCTCTGAGAAAAGTTAGTGCACTTATTTTCACAATTTTTTGCACATTTTACCCCATAATTACGCAACCGGAAGTCGGATCCAAATAATATTCAGGAATTTTGTATGGGACCACAAGACCTCTCATTTGAATCTAAATTTGTGAAAATCGGTTCAGCCATCTGCGAGAAAAGTTAGTGCAAAAAAACGTTACATACACACATACGCACATACACACACACATACACACACACATACACACACACACACACACACACACACACACACACACACACACACACACACACACACACACACACACACACACACACAGACATTTTGCGTACTCGACGAACTGAGTCGAATGGTATATGACACTCGGCCCTCCGGGCCTCGGTTCAAAAGTCGGTTTTCACAGTGATTGCATAACCTTTCTATATGAGGAAGGCAAAAAGGGTTTATAATGCGGTGGTTCATGGAGAGAACAGTTTTTCAACCATGTTTCTCCGATTACTATAACTCTATAGGAGTTTTAAAATTGTCAATATCAATTAATATATCATCAAATTACCTATTACATTCCATTGCAAAATCTTCGTTTAATGTATAGTTGTTATTGAACTTATAAATATTTTCGTGAAAAATAATTTTCCTAGTCGTATTATCCATTTAGAAGAGGGAAAAAAACAAATAACAACACATGTAACATCAATATAATAGCTAAATTAAGTTCTTTTACGCTTGAATGGTACTTGATCTGGGGAAGGAGGCGTCAATTGTGTGGATCGGTCAAAATGTATAACACGATCAAGATCTATTTTATTACGAATCTTTTTCCAATTTAGAATGGTCATCCTTTTCGCCTAGAAAGGCTATGAAAACCGACTTTTTAACTTAGGCCCGGAGGCCCGAATGTCATATACCATTCGACTCAGTTCGATGAACTGAGCAAATGTCTGTATGTGTGTCCGTGTGTGTATGTGTGTATGTGTATGTAACAAAAATATGCACTCACTTTTCTCGGAGACAGTTGAACCAATTTTCACAAACTAAGATTCAAATGAAAGGTCACATGGTCCCATAGTCTTCTATTGCATTTCATCCCGATTCGACTTCCGGTTCCGGAGATAAAGAACGATATGTACCAAAAAAATGGGAAACCTATGCATCTACCTTTTTCAGAGATGGCTGAAATGATTTTCACAAACTTAGATTCAAATAAAAGTACTAACAGTCTCATAGCCTGCTATTAAACTTTATTTGGATCCGACTTCCGGTTCCGGAGTTACATGGTAATATGTGAAAATTAGAGAAAAAGTGTGCACTCTTTTTTCTCTGAAACGACTCAACCGTTTTGCCTTTCTCATATAGAAAGGCTATGCAATCACTGTGAAAATCGACTTTTTAACCGAGGCCCGGAGGGCCGAATGTTATATACCGTTCGACTCAGCTCGACGAACTGAGAAAATGTCTGTGTGTGTATGTGTCCGTGTGTGTGTATGTGTGTGTAACAAAAATATGAACTCGCTTTTCTTGGAGATGGCTGAACCGATTTTCACAAACAAAGATTTAAATGAAAGGTCTCATAGTCCCATAGCCTGCTATTGAACATCATTCCGATCCAACTGCCGGTTCCGGAGATATATCATGATATGTACCAAAAAAGTGAAAAAAATATGCACTCACTTTTTTCAGAGATGGCTAAACCGATTTTCACAAACTAAGATTCAAATAAAAGGTATTATGGTCCCATAGCTTGCTATTGAATTTCATTTGAATGTGACTTCCGGTTCCGGAGTTATATGGTAATATGTGAAAATTTGAGAAAAAGTTTGCACTCAATTATCTCTGGTATAACTCAACCGATTTTTGCAAACTAAGATTCAAATGAAAGGTCTTATAATATCCTAAAAATTTGTGAAACATTTTATCAGGATCCGACTTCCGGTTTTGGAACTAAAGCGTGATAAGTAGAAAATTACCAATTTTATTAGTATTTTTCCACGAATGATGGTTAAAAACAGGTACAAATCCCTTAAAACTGTCTGATAAATTCTTGTAGTTTGCAGAGCTTGTTAGTTTGTGGGCATGAAAACTTAATTAACTACTGGTCCCCTCTTTTCCTGTTCCGAGAGCATCGAAAGTGGAGAAGAAAAACTCCTTAAACTAAATTCACTTCGATTTCTCTGCGATGCTTGAACCGATTCTGACAAATCTTGATTGGAATTAAAATTCATACTGTTTTTAAACCTACTGTGAAATTTCATCCGGATCCGACTTCGGGTTCCGCAGTTGCAGGGCGATGAGTGTGACCATATAGAGTGACAATATGTACAACACCGAAAGAAGAAGAAAACACAAAACGAACAAGGCGTGCTTTGTTCGTTTTGTGTTTTCTTCTTCACGTTGTGTAGTGATGTCAATAATAATAATAATAATAATAATAATAATAATAATAATAATAATAATAATAATAATAATAATAATAATAATAATATTATTATTATTATTAATAATAATAATAATAATAATAATAATAATAAATAAATAATAATCGACGACACGACCAAGCACTCTAAAGAAAAATCGCCAAGAAAAATGTCCGTTGATGATTTACCATCAGTTACCAAAAATTGGGTGATCCCTCGTATTTGATAAAAAGAATCTGCTCGAGCAACACTGTTTATTTGCTACGAACTAGTTGCCAAGGAGGTCCAAAACAAATAAACAAACAGTTTGCCACCGAAACATAACATAGGTTTGCTACAGGTAAATAATAGAATGACATCATACTGGAGACAAATCGGTCCTATCACTCCTTCTCTCAGGGCAAAGTCGGTGTCTAATCTCTGAAAATTCATGGAAAATCAATTCGAAGATGACTTTCCTGCTCCCGATGGCTAACTTAGCATAGCTAACACATTTCGGCTTTACTGGCATCGGTGATAATCTGTTCGGATCTGTTTTTCTCGTTGGCTGATTTGCTAGAGTAGAGAGTCGGAGAGTGTCAAATATATTAGAATGGTCTGAAAGAGATTCGGTAAGGTATTGCTAACAATGACGTGGTGAAAAAGTCACTGTTTTTTTGTCGTGAATACGACTTACTTTACTATGGGGCGCCTTTTCAAAATTTACCCTCTGAGAGAGTGATAAGTTTTTGATCGTGAATATCTTCTGTTGTATCTAATGAATCAACATAATTCTTGCAACATGCCATCGGAAATATGATCACAATTTTATGATAAAATTTTCAGTTGTGTGACATAATCTTAAATAGTTCAAAATTAAACTTTTCTTAAATGTTTGGTACAAACGAGTGTCAAAGAGGATAATTCATATGGCGCGTTTGCCTTTCTCGTATTTTGGAAGCTCATAGCTCAGTGATCTGTAGAAGGATTTATATAATCTAACTACCAATAGAATCGAAAATTTTCAACTTGAATGTGTATTGCAACAACATTGAAGTTTTTCAATAGTATACTATTGAAAAACCTGTTTGATTTAACCCATGACAGCACCAGCCAATCAGAACGCGAGATGTCTGCATCTATACAAGAGCATCCATATAAAAGTTGAGTGCTTCATTTTTCGTACCATTTGCTGAGCATCTGTTCCCGAAACAAGACACACGAGAGCAACATCGTGGACCTGTCGTCTCACTGTTTCCCGTTCTGCGTACAGGAAAGGAATTCTGAAAGGCTGCCGAAAATTCCAGCAAATTCAAATAGCACTTTTAAGTGCTAAAAATAATCATAAAGAATTAGTTGAATTTTATCGCTTTCCTACCATTTTCCGAGCAACTGTAGCCGAAACAAGGCACACACGAGAAGTTAAATTAATTTGCACCGTCACTAACACATTCAATTACGAACGGCAATGCGAAAGAGGAAGTGATGATGTTGAATACATCTTTATACTAGTACACAAATATGCCGTGCGAAAGAGTTGCCACGTACAGATCAATATGTATTTTTTTTTGTCGTGAATTCTTTAGTATGGGGCGCTTTTTGATCATGATATCTAACACATTCAATTACGACAGGACAGTAACGCTGTCTCGCAATACGAAACAGAAAATTTTGATTTAGAAACATCTTTATACTAGTATACTTTATACAAATTATTAGAACAAATGTTTTCACTTGATTTGCGCATTCTACTTTCTAGGCGTATCAGAACTGGCTAAATTTAAAGCAATCCTGAATATTTCTTTATCACAGTTATGTGGTAGTCCTGAAAAAGACAGGGTTTTCAACTCCTCGTCGTTACGGATGGACAGCTGCAGATGGCGAGGGATGATTTTCGTTTTCTTGTTGTCGCGGGCAGCATTACCAGCCAATTCCAACACTTCGGCAGCAAAGTACTCCATCACTGTCGCCAGATAGACCGGTGCACCTGCACCGACACGCTCTGCGTAGTTTCCCTTCCGGAGCAGACGATGGATTTTGCCAACTGGGAACTGCAGACCAGCACGGTTCGAGCAGGACTTTGCCTTGCCCTTAATTGTTCCTCCTGTGTGCGTGTTTCCGCGTGAAAATTCCACAAGAAGCTGTTAACCGTTAGACAGCCAGTTCAGTATTACTGACTGCCGCTCTACTAACTCTCTCTTTTATATCGTCTCACTGTTTCCCGTTCTGTGAAGGGGAGGTCCGTACACCGCTACCAGTATAAATTGAAATGTGATGTGAGAAATAGCGTCATTTGAGTTAAAGCAGCTACTCTGTACGTACGAGACACCCAGCGATGTCAGATCTACGGAAATCTCCGTAGATCTACGGATTCGAACATTTTCTACGGATCTACGGATCCGTAGACAAAATCTACGGAAATTGGATTTTTTCTACGGAAATCTACGGAAATTTAAATTTATTAACGGGGAACTACGGAACTAGTTTTGTCTGGCGAGCAAAAAAATAGAGCTTCCAAGAAAAATGCCAATCTACGGATATGACACTACTGCTATCTGGCATCGCTGGAGACACCGTCAGAACGATGGCACCGTAAACAGGTAGAAAAGCAGATTTGTACCGTCACTAACACATTCAATTACAAACGGCAATGCGAAAGCGAATGTTGAACACATCTTTATACTAGTATGGGGTCGTGTAAAAATATGCCATGCGAAACAGGGTTGCCATATAAACAGGTTAATCTCTTTTATTATTATTATTATTATGATTAGTATTATTATTTTTATTATTATTATTATTATTATTATTACTATCATTATTATTATTAGAATAACTCTTGCATACCGAAGATCGTCGATACATTTCAGACCAGCCCATTGCAATTGTCTCGTACTGAAATTCCGAGAAGAATCAGATATCTTCGAACTTTGTAGCATCAATAAAAATAAACTACAAATTTGTCGTACCTAGCCTGCTATATTAGCAAATTATAAAAGAATTGTTTCAAGTTTGGAATATATAGTTGTAGAATAGTAGCTGTTTAATGTAACTAATCTGTATTTTAATGTAGGTGCATCGCTTCAAACTCTATTAGTGAAAAAGAGGAAAGCTTGCACAATTCATACAATCAATCAACTAACTGATATTCGGAAAAGTGATGGGAGCGTATCAGTTTTTTCGTATTCACGACATCCAGTTATGTCTCTGACATTACCCACCCGCCTTTTTTCTAACCAACGAAGAAACATCCTGGTCCCGGGAACATAAATCTGTTCATGAGACTCGAAAACATACTCTGTTTCTTTGCTGATATCAAGGAAACCGAAATGTGGACGGAAAGATTACTGATTGAAGTTGATAAACGACCTTGAACAAGATAACCAACTTTACTTTGAAAAGCTGCTAGTTAACCCACATATGCTAAAGATGTTAGTCTATGTATGACGAGAAAAATCGTAACTCTAATCTTCATTTTATCGTATTAACTGATTTATTGAACAGTGTAACAAATGCTTTTGATATATGATATAAAATGTGGAGCTAAGTTGATCAAGGAAATTTTATTTATTTTATCATTAGATGTCCGGTAGATGTCCACTAGTCTACTTCATAACGATATTTGAATGTTCTTCTCCGTCCAGTTTCATAACAACGCGTTTTCCCTGAAAAACAAAAACTCAATTTCATCTACTATTCGACACTACAGTAGACTACAATACTTACTTTACATACCTGCAAGATCAATGTAAATGAGCAATTATGCCCAATTATAGGTTCAAATCGATTGAAAATTTTAGATTTTTTTTAATTTTCCATCAAAACAAAATTGGTAACTAAGGTTATGGTAGTTGTTAGTCGAAATCAACAATTTTTTTCCTTTGTTGCCAGTTTGAATAAATTATCAAGCGATTTCGTTTTGACATTACCAGTTACTGAGAGGTAGTTAAATTTGCGATACAGTTTTGATAGCCGAGTGGCAGGTCGTGTCGTCGTAATAATCCTATTACATGTTTTATGCTGTTTAGCTTGACTTACATATGCAGAAGTAACAAAAACGCAGGTTCGTTTCGTTTGTTAGATTGCGTTTAATTGGTTTAATCGAAATAGAGTATGAGATAGTAACTACGTTCAAAACTGTTCCAATTTGTAGGTCATATTTGTTGGTAGTAAACGAACCAACTTCGGCTATTCCGTTTATCTGAATCCGGTCTCGAAAGAATTAGAAATAGTGATCAAAAACTGCAAAAAGGATCTCACTTACTTTTCTTGGAGATGGCCAAATCGATTTTCACAAACTTATAGGTTCAAAATAAAAACAGTTGTTTTTGCGAATTTCACGGTTATATTTGTGATGTAATTAGTAATATGAGAAAGGCATCATTACACCACTAGGTGGATTAAAATAGGTTTTTTTTTATTTTCATTTGCATAATTATTTTCAATTTTATTAACAGTAGCAGTCAGCGAAGATAGTGAATGCTTCAATGTATCGATTTCTAGTTGCAGACGCTTATTCTCAGACTTCAAGTCCTTGAAAGTGTGTTGAGCGTTGGTACACCAGAACAAAAAACACAACACTACCACCGGCAGCGTACGGATCGAAATACCGAATCACTAATCTGGCACACCACGATACGATCGACACTAGGCGCATCAATTACGGCGTTACCGGACAGGAGGGAAACAAACATAACGGCTGATTAGAGTAACCCGATAGGGTTACACCTCCGATCACAAGATTCAATCTGGCAACACTGTTGACTGTTATTGCAGCTCGCTTTTCGAGCTCCAATAGGTATTCGGGTCAGCTGCGGTGTTGTCCCCTTCTATCAGTGCATCACGGTCGGTGCCTTGTGTGACGAAAAATTGATAGTGTGTGCGATATTGCGATAAGTGATTTAGTATATCTTTCCGTACGTTGTCTGTGGCACAGTGCACTGCGTTTCGGCAGCGCTTCTCAGAGTACCAGTTGTGAGCTGGGGGCTCTCGTTGTGCGCGAGCTGTATACCAGAAGTAAGGGCGAAAGCGTGAGTTCTTTTGAGTGGATGTATTGTGAATTGTTGGCGGTGCTCTGTTCGTGGACAGTGGTTCTGTTTCCTCGACTGATAGCGATTGCTCACTTTGCTGCTGAGGTTGAGTGAGACGGATTTAACGGACTTATAGAACAATCTCCGTGTACTATCCGCAAGCATTTTTTTCAATTGGTAGTCACAGTGTGGCTCCGTAGTGGTGGTTCTGTTGATGGTCTGACACGCCGCATGCTGCATGTTTACTCAAGGTATGTGTTGCTTCATTTATTCTGTGAACAACTGGACTGTGCGTGCACCCGAGTTGAGCGGTTTGTCTGCTTCGACAGTTTACTCATATTTGCTTTACAATATAACTATTTCATTTTGTCTCGTCATTTGTTTCTTCCGTTTTGTTCCGTGTCCGATCTAGTATTGGAATACATAAATGGATTGTGAAGACGTGAATTATACTGATACCTGTGGCATTTGTCATCTGGAATATACCAACAAAAGTGACCTACTCACTTGCATGTACACCCAAACCTCCATTTACGTAACTTATATATGTATATATGTATTAATATACGTACGCATGTGTGCAAACATATGTATTTCTTAATACATATAAATATTGGTGAAGTAAAAGCGATCATTTATATGTATAAATATATACATATATACGCAAACGACTGAGTGTGTAAGCATACATACATACATATATAAGGTTCGTAAATGGAGGTTTGGGTGTACTGATTTGCCTCTCCTCACCTGAAATGCCGTGGCATTACAGGTGTTGCAGCCAGGCGAGCTAAGCAGAATCCCTAGTTTTGTTCGATTAAATGTTCAGATATTTATAAACGAATAGTTGATATGCAGAAAATTAAAAATCTCTCATAACCTCAATAACTAGCAAACTTAATACAACTATATCAAATGCTGTATCTGCACAAATTCAACATGTACGGGAAGAGGTCAAAACCATAACTAGTGCTGTGGAGTTTTCTCAAAACTTTTGGCATTAAAAATGCCTTACTCTTCATTATAGAGAGTCGGAGAGTGTCAAATATATTAGAATGGTCTGAAAGAGATTCGGTAAGGTATTGCTAACAATGACGTGGTGAAAAAGTCACTGTTTTTTTTCTAACCAACGAAGAAACATCCTGGTCCCGGGAACATAAATCTGTTCATGAGACTCGAAAACATACTCTGTTTCTTTGCTGATATCAAGGAAACCGAAATGTGGACGGAAAGATTACTGATTGAAGTTGATAAACGACCTTGAACAAGATAACCAACTTTACTTTGAAAAGCTGCTAGTTAACCCACATATGCTAAAGATGTTAGTCTATGTATGACGAGAAAAATCGTAACTCTAATCTTCATTTTATCGTATTAACTGATTTATTGAACAGTGTAACAAATGCTTTTGATATATGATATAAAATGTGGAGCTAAGTTGATCAAGGAAATTTTATTTATTTTATCATTAGATGTCCGGTAGATGTCCACTAGTCTACTTCATAACGATATTTGAATGTTCTTCTCCGTCCAGTTTCATAACAACGCGTTTTCCCTGAAAAACAAAAACTCAATTTCATCTACTATTTGACACTACAGTAGACTACAATACTTACTTTACATACCTGCAAGATCAATGTAAATGAGCAATTATGCCCAATTATAGGTTCAAATCGATTGAAAATTTTAGATTTTTTTTAATTTTCCATCAAAACAAAATTGGTAACTAAGGTTATGGTAGTTGTTAGTCGAAATCAACAATTTTTTTCCTTTGTTGCCAGTTTGAATAAATTATCAAGCGATTTCGTTTTGACATTACCAGTTACTGAGAGGTAGTTAAATTTGCGATACAGTTTTGATAGCCGAGTGGCAGGTCGTGTCGTCGTAATAATCCTATTACATGTTTTATGCTGTTTAGCTTGACTTACATATGCAGAAGTAACAAAAACGCAGGTTCGTTTCGTTTGTTAGATTTCGTTTAATTGGTTTAATCGAAATAGAGTATGAGATAGTAACTACGTTCAAAACTGTTCCAATTTGTAGGTCATATTTGTTGGTAGTAAACGAACCAACTTCGGCTATTCCGTTTATCTGAATCCGGTCTCGAAAGAATTAGAAATAGTGATCAAAAACTGCAAAAAGGATCTCACTTACTTTTCTTGGAGATGGCCAAATCGATTTTCACAAACTTATAGGTTCAAAAGAAAAGTCTTACAGTTTCATACAGAATTCCTTAATTTGTTGTGGATACTACTTTCGGTTCCGGAACTACAGGGTAAACAGATTTTATAGAGTTTGTTAGGTTAGGTTCGAACAAACTTTCCTATTTCTATTTAATAAAAACAGTTGTTTTTGCGAATTTCACGGTTATATTTGTGATGTAATGAGTAATATGAGAAAGGCATCATTACACCACTAGGTGGATTAAATAGGTTTTTTTTTATTTTCATTTGCATAATTATTTTCAATTTTATTAACAGTAGCAGTCAGCGAAGATAGTGAATGCTTCAATGTATCGATTTCTAGTTGCAGACGCTTATTCTCAGACTTCAAGTCCTTGAAAGTGTGTTGAGCGTTGGTACACCAGAACAAAAAACACAACACTACCACCGGCAGCGTACGGATCGAAATACCGAATCACTAATCTGGCACACCACGATACGATCGACACTAGGCGCATCAATTACGGCGTTACCGGACAGGAGGGAAACAAACATAACGGCTGATTAGAGTAACCCGATAGGGTTACACCTCCGATCACAAGATTCAATCTGGCAACACTGTTGACTGTTATTGCAGCTCGCTTTTCGAGCTCCAATAGGTATTCGGGTCAGCTGCGGTGTTGTCCCCTTCTATCAGTGCATCACGGTCGGTGCCTTGTGTGACGAAAAATTGATAGTGTGTGCGATATTGCGATAAGTGATTTAGTATATCTTTCCGTACGTTGTCTGTGGCACAGTGCACTGCGTTTCGGCAGCGCTTCTCAGAGTACCAGTTGTGAGCTGGGGGCTCTCGTTGTGCGCGAGCTGTATACCAGAAGTAAGGGCGAAAGCGTGAGTTCTTTTGAGTGGATGTATTGTGAATTGTTGGCGGTGCTCTGTTCGTGGACAGTGGTTCTGTTTCCTCGACTGATAGCGATTGCTCACTTTGCTGCTGAGGTTGAGTGAGACGGATTTAACGGACTTATAGAACAATCTCCGTGTACTATCCGCAAGCATTTTTTTCAATTGGTAGTCACAGTGTGGCTCCGTAGTGGTGGTTCTGTTGATGGTCTGACACGCCGCATGCTGCATGTTTACTCAAGGTATGTGTTGCTTCATTTATTCTGTGAACAACTGGACTGTGCGTGCACCCGAGTTGAGCGGTTTGTCTGCTTCGACAGTTTACTCATATTTTTTTTTTTTTTTGCCCACCACACTCCCCCACACCAAAAAGCTTCAATTTGAAGCCTCCTGGTAGTGGACGCAACTAGTCTCAGCGGAAAAACAAGAAACAAATAGACACTGGCAATAATAATACTAGAAATACAAATTTAATTTTGATACAAAGTCCGCTGAGATTCTATTTATTCATGGTTTGATGTGCAATTTATTAAAGTGGAATCCCAGTGGAAAAGATTTCCTTTTAAGGGATCCACAATTTAATTACTACGCTATGTTGGAAAGAAAGTACAAATATTTTAGGTAATTAGTTATTAATATGAAATACTGTTGACGATAAATACATTACATTATAAAACAAAAAACTAAATTAGCTAAATATCTCGTTCAGTCTGTGCTTAAAATGGTACTTTAGTCTAGCCGCAAATGTGGCACGATTGCTTATTCCTCGCATGTCAGGCGGAAGTGCATTATATTTAGTTGGACCAACAAAAAGGATCCGTCTTTGACCAAGGCTTGTAGCTGCTCGAACACGAAACAAATTGTTACTACGGCGTGTTGTTCTAGAATGGGATATAGTTGGGAATTGTAGGTTATGGTGTACTGTGGATTTATACAAATTATCATGGATGAATAGCAACGTTTGGACATCACATAAGTATGTTATTGGTAAAACATTATGGTTTCTGTCAGAGTATAACAATAGACTCGAGAATAGTAAGGGTTTATTGAAAATGATTTTTAGGCATCTGTTTTGTAGAGTTTGGAGTTTCTTCAGATAAGAACTAGCGGCTCGCCCCCACACCGATACCAAGTAGTTGAGCTGTGAATGGATGTAAGCAAAATAAAAATTTAACAGCACACGCTGGGGAACAAAGGACTTGACTCTCCATAAAACACCGCAGTACGACGCCACGTGCTTGGCAACAAACTTTATGTGGTGAGCCCAGGTTAATGTGGGGTCGAAATATATGCCCAGATACTTGAAATAGTCAACTTTTTCAATAATATTGTGTCCAAGCTGGGGATGATTATGCGTTGGTATAATTTTCCTTGTGGAACGGAAAATCATATACTTAGTCTTTGTGGCATTTAATGATAATAAGTTCGCATTGAAATATTGATCAAGAGTTCTTAAATCACTTTCCATTGAGTTAATAATAGCATTGATGTCACTGTCGGGATAGAACAGAGCTGTGTCGTCGGCGAATAGTCGTGGAGTTCCTTTAAGATGTAAATTACCTATATCATTAATATATAAAAGAAACAATAGTGGACCAATATTACTTCCTTGTGGAACACCAATGTTTATTGGAGCAAGGTTGCTACTGTCACTTTCGATGGATATTAATTGTTTTCTATTAGTCAAGTAACTACGGATAATTGAATTAGCAATGCCCCTGATCCCATAGCAATCGAGTTTGTCCAAAAGTATACTATGATCTAATGTGTCAAAAGCTTTTTTAAGGTCTAAAAATAATGCACCAACTATATTTTTACTATCGATCTCGCTTATAATTTCGTCAACTAATTCAATTATAGCGGTTTGGGTGCTAGAACCTTGTCTGAAGCCATATTGGAGTCTAAAGAGGATATTATGCTTACTTAGGAATTCGATAAGTCTAGTGACTAGAAGTTTTTCAAATATTTTGTTGAATACGGACAATGTAGATATAGGACGGTAATTATTACAATCACAACGGTCACCCGATTTGAACACAGGAATGACTTTAGCCACCTTGAGGCAATCAGGGTAGTAACCGGTCTGAATAATTACGTTAAAGCACTGAGAGAGTATTTTTGCGAATGCAAATGAATTATGTTTTAGTACACTGACAGAGACGTTATCAGGGCCGTTACTCTTCTTATTATCCAAACCTTGTATTAACAGTATCACTTCATTTACAGATGAAGGACGTAGAAAAATAGAATCACAAACACGACGAACGTTACTTATTGGACAAAAAGATGAGTTTACAGGAATAGCTTTAGCTAATTCATTACCGATATTTGAAAAGAATTTGTTGAAAATATCACAAACTTCCTTGTTGTCACTAATGTTGTTGCCCCTATCGATCAAGCGTATCTTATCCTTTTCTTTTGTTATTCCGAACGTAGATTTAAGATTTGTCCAAAATTTCGAATGAGGTACGTTAATGAGAAGGTTTTCGTAATATTTTTTTTTATTCGCCTTTTTCATGGAGTCGACCTTTTTAGAGATATGTGATAGCATTTGTTTGAGATGCCGATCGTGGGGGCTTGCCTTAATACGTTTGAGGTAATTGCTTTTTATTTTCACTAGTGTCCATAAATCAAAGCTCATCCATGGGCAATGATTACCTTTCACTGTGACTGTTTTAGTTATTATTCTTGTATGTTGTTCGAGTAGAGAGTTATATACGAAAACTATAGATTGAAGAACTGTTTCAGCGTCCTCAATGACATCAATACTATTAACAAAATTGGAAAAATCAAGATTTACCTGACGATAGTTAATTATTTTTTTCGTTAACGTCATAGGTTCTTTATCAGCTAGTATTTTGAAAGTTGTTAAGATTTGAGAGTGGTCGCTTAGTTCATTAAATATTGTGTCGTTGCGAATACGATTAACGTCGTCAAGTTTACAAATAATATGGTCAAGTATATTGTCGCTAATTGGTCTTGTAGTAAAACAATTTGTACACGAAAAGTCATATGATTCTAGCAGAGCCTTATATCTTGTCACAATGTTGTTATGAATGAGATTTATAGGAACATTTATATCACCTACAATAAAACACGTATGCTTCGGTTGAATTGAACACATCAAGCTTTCTAGGTAAACGGAAAATTCGTTAAAATCAAAGCTAGGGGGACGATACACACCATGAATATTATAAAAGTGTCCTTTGATACAAAGCTCGATGTTTATGTGGTGAAATCCACCGGACGTGTAGTTCTTAATCAGTCTATGTTCAATATCTTGTTTGACATATATCGCTAGGCCTCCACTAGAATGTTCCCTACAAGCATAAAAGGCTTTATAATGCGGTATTTTATAGAGAGCACAATTTTCATTTTTCAACCATGTTTCTCCGATTACTATAACATCTATAGGAGTTTTAAAATTGTCAATATCAATTAATATATCATCAAATTTTGAAATATCGTTAATACCTCTTACATTCCATTGCAAAATCTTAAGTGTTTTTTGTCGTTTAATGTATAGTTGTTATTGAACTTATAAATATTTTCGTGAAAAAAATTTTTGGTAGTCGTATTATCCATTTAAAAGAGAAACAAATAACAACACATGTAACATCAATATAATAACTAAATTAAGTTCTTTTACGCTTGAGTGGTACTTGATCTGGGGAAGGAGACGTCAATTGTGTGGATGGGTAAAAATGTATAACACGATCCAGATCTATTTTGTTACGAATTTTTTCCAATTTAGAATGGTCATCCTTTTTTACTAATATAACTCCTCCACGACCTGGCCGTACATACTTAATATTTAATAATTTTTGAGATTCTCGCATGTTTTTTAACAGTTCCAAAGAAACAGTTGACAGCTCCTCACGAACTGCCACTTTCATTTCAGTTCCATTAGTCTTGAAGGATTTGTCAACAGCAGTAGCAATCAGAGGGCCATGTTCCTGCTTCTTGTCTAGAACTGTCTCTCTAATGGCTTCGTCTTTGAAGACCACTCGTATTGGAATTGGAGCGCCGCTGTTTTTATTACCCGCATACAATCGGGATGACGAAACAACGGAATCACGGGACAAACTAACACCAAGACATTTGAATGTTTTTAGCACAAGCTCCCCCACATTTTCATTGGGGAGTGAGGGCAAGCCGAATATCATCGCGTTATTAGCTACTGTTTTTTTGTTTTCCTTAGCATAATAATTTTCAATTTTATTAACAGCAGCAGTCAGAGAAGATAGTGAAAGCTTCAATGTATCGATTTCTAGTTGTAGACGCTCATTCTCAGACTTCAAGTCCTTGAAATCCGAAACTATTGAATCGAACTTCTCAGACAAGAAATTCTGCGAAGACTCCACAGCACTAGTAATAACCCTAACTTCATCCCGAACTTGTTGCATCTGCTCAGCTACCGCGGCAGAGACAGTAGCATTAAGTTTATTGCTCATTGATGAGATAAACGATTTTTCATTTTTATGCACATCAGTGATACGTTTGTAGATGTCAGTGCACTTGACTGAACAAAAATAGGGGTTTTGTTTGGCTCGTCGAGCCGCTACACCCACTATACCCCGACATTTAAGATGAACAGACGAAAAACAGTACAAACATGTCGAAAGATCATTTTTGTCGGTCTCAGGCTGATGACAAATTCCACAGGACATTTCATCAGCCATACCATCCCGATCCATTACAATGATCAGCAATCTAGACGCAAGCACACAATAAACACAGATGACGATATATTTGATTACAATAATAAAAAAACTAAATGAAATGCACACCAAATATGGTAAAAAAAACCCCAGGAGGGGAAAAAAACCAACTAATTAAACTAATATTTAATGTTAGAGAAAATCGCCGAACTGCAAACCAATGACCAAAGCACGGCAACCGGCACTGACCAAATTGTCGACAAGAATAATGGAGCACACCTACCTTGATCAATCGCACAGCCAGAGGTGCGCCCAACCACCCACAACACCGCAAAAGAATCGCGCTGAACCTGTCGATCAAAAAAACGTGAACCGGCAAGACAGTTACCAGTATATCGGCCCACTAAATCTACCTCTACCAAGCCTCACTCGTATAAAAGTACGCACTAACACGCTTACTGCCTGTTAGCAGCGCGCGCCCAGCGAGAACCTTCTGCACAAAGATGCTACGAGTGTCGTTGCCGAAGAAGCAGAACCACTGCACCGGCACAATCCCAACCACTGCCACCCAGTAGAACTCAAGCTATCACTATTACTGTTGGTAGACAGCGTTAGCGAAGTGAGTCCCAGGCACGCAGTGTGTGTTGAGCGTTGGTACACCAGAAAAAAAAACACAATGTACTAGCACCGGCAGCGTACGGATCGATATACCGAATCACTAATCCCGCACACCACTACACGATCGACACTAGGCGCATCAATTGCGGCGCCACCGGACAGGAGGGAAACAAACACAACGGCTGATTAGAGTAATCCGAATAGGGGCACTACCACTCCTCCGATCACAAAATGGTCAATCGAAAATGATTCCCAGAACAAAATCCACAGAACCAACTTCGCCCAGCACACCGATAACCAGCCACCAAATTCACAATCCTACAACTAGCTCTGAACAAAAATACACTTAATAACAAGTTAAATATAAGTTGACGATTGAAAACTTTAAATAAACACTTTTAATTTGGTTCCAAATGTAGCTACAGAAAGCAGCAACTATTAAAGTCAACAGTGTTGCCAGTTATAAATTTGCTTTACAATATAACTATATAACTATATAACCAGTTATATATTTGCTTTACAATATAACTATTTCATTTTGTCTCGTCATGTGTTTCTTCCGTTTTGTTCCGTGTCCGATCTAGTATTGGAATACATAAATGGATTGTGAAGACGTGAATTATGCTGATACCTGTGGCATTTGTCATCTGGAATATACCAACAAAAGTGACCTACTCACTTGCATGTACACCCAAACCTCCATTTACGTAACTTATATATGTATATATGTATTAATATACGTACGCATGTGTGCAAACATATGTATTTCTTAATACATATAAATATTGGTGAAGTAAAAGCGATCATTTATATGTATAAATATATACATATATACGCAAACGACTGAGTGTGTAAGCATACATACATACATATATAAGGTTCGTAAATGGAGGTTTGGGTGTACTGATTTGCCTCTCCTCACCTGAAATGCCGTGGCATTACAGGTGTTGCAGCCAGGCGAGCTAAGCAGAATCCCTAGTTTTGTTCGATTAAATGTTCAGATATTTATAAACGAATTGTTGATATGCAGAAAATTAAAAATCTCTCATAACCTCAATAACTAGCAAACTTAATACAACTATATCAAATGCTGTATCCGCACAAATTCAACATGTACGGGAAGAGGTCAAAACCATAACTAGTGCTGTGGAGTTTTCTCAAAACTTTTGGCATTAAAAATGCCTTACTCTTCATTATATGGGGCCGGGTGTCAATTAAAAGTTTCAAAAATAGTCGCGTAACCCTTTTGTGTCATAATTTTGAACGTTAATAACTCGGTCATTTGTTGATGGATTGTTATAATTTAACAACCAATCGATTCGGAAACTTTTAACTTAAACATGTATGACGACGTCGTTTCAGTATTTCGATAGCATACTATTGAAAAAATGGTTGGAATCGACCTATGTTTTCATCCACCAATCCCTGTTGTACAAAATGACGTCAACTTCTTGTTCGGCATAGGAGGCTTTGCGTCATGCATAAAAAACACCGCATCGTTCTGCGTAGTATGAAGAGATATCTATAAATATAGGCTGCACAATTTTTTCTTTGCCTAGTTGATGTTTGACTGTGAATTAAACAAGTAGCTCGTCCAGTGAGCTGATGACTGAATTGTATATGCGTTCACTTGCTTGATTGTCGCTTTTGCATTATGCGTTGGTGAAATTTCCTGTTGTCTGCGCAACACCGTGTTCGCTTGAGTATCTTATATATCATCTAGATATTGAAGAATAGCAAATTTTTGGTCGATTGGTTGAATCCAAAGCATCAATATTGTAAACTTAAAAATGTTTTAATTTGCCAACGGATTGGTTTGCATACTTAAATCTCAATTCCCATACGAACAAACCGTAACAATGTGACTGAACAAGTTGTTGTCCCACCAGGAATTAAACGCTTCAAATGATTCAAAATTAAATTCTGAAACTTACCTAAAAGCGGCCTCCTCGGTTTAGTAGAATAAATGAGTTCCACAGGCTCACATATACAGTACAATTAGATGCAATATCATATAGTATCAAAGATAAACTCAAGATAAGTTTACCTGCGATTTTACATGTATCGTTTGAATAGGAACCCTCGTAGAATTTGGTTAACCGCCAGTTTCAGTTCAATTATTATTTGTTTCAAAACAATAAGCGTATGATAGCTACACGCGTTGTAACTATGACAATGTTCATTCATGTGTTAATAACATCAAGTTCCAATATGAACAAAATTTCGGAATTTTGTTGCGTATCCATTCCGTATATTCCTAATATGCCAAAGCAAAAGTCAATGTAAGTAACTAAATATTTTATGCGGTTTGTTCCACATGTTTTCTTCCTCGTATTGTTGCCATATTATTTACCGACACTTTCCGAAGATTATCGACGATTTTGAAGAAGGATTAATAAAATTACACTATTACTGAGTTTACTGGTATTTTTCGTTAAAATAAATAAAATCTTCGCTTGGATCGATTAACTGTTTATAAAATTAATAAGTTTGTACGTTTCTCGAAAATTATTATCATAAAATAAAATAGTTTTTTTTGTTCAGGTTCAAATCTTTAGGTTGTTTGTATCTAAAATTGAGGTTTCGAGTAACTTTGAATTCATCATAATTGACTTCTAGTTAAAGGACGTTATTCAAAAACTTAAAAATGTAAAAATTTGTGGAAAGAAATCAAAATTGAATAGAATCAATTATCAAGAAAGGATCTAATTGTCAATTCTATCATTCGCTAACAATCTAAGCGCTTAAACTAGAGCAAGTTTGTAATTAGTCAATTGAATAAGTTTTTAGTTTAGTGTATCATCATCAGTATCATCTTTATTTTCGTATTTATTATGGGAACCCTAGAAACATTTCATTTTTAATGTTATTGTGCTCGGTCGTGTCTTGAATACGACCCTCTAATTTTTCAAGAAAGGATCATTGTTTTTTGGAGAAATTCGATGCTATTGCAAAGGATTTCGAAGACTTGAAGACTGAGAATGCTCGCCTGCAATTGCAAGAAATTGAAAAATTAAAACAATCGAGTCATCACTGACAGCTATTGTGAATAAACTTGAAATGAATTTCAATAGAGAAAATAAAAAGTCAGTTGCAAACAACGCGATGATACTTGGATTGCTCTCTCTCCCCAATGAAAATGTTATGGATCTTGTGTTGAAAACTTTTAAATGTATCGGTGTAAATATGTCTCAAGACTGTATTGTCTCCTCGTCCATGTTATATCCGAACAACAAACATAATAATGCTGTTGTTCCAATTAGAGTTGCTTTCAAAACGGAAAGTATGAAAGATGCGTTGTTGAATAAGAAGCAGGAGAAGCAGGAGTAATTCAAAAATAGACAAAATCAGTTTTAAACTAGACATTGTACGCATTATTAATCTATATAAACTAGATAATTCTGTAGTCTCATCGCCAGAACAAATAGCTCCCAGTTTTTTTTTAACTTTTTTTTTTAAATTTTTAATTTGAAACTCTTTTTTGACTTTTATATTTTTATTAAATAAAGGACAAAACAAATCAGAAAAACTTCTCCAACGACAATATTTCAATGATAGCTACGTTAGTAATAATAAACAAACGTTAAAAATTCTACAGTGGAATGTTAGAGGTATAAATGAACTGTCCAAGTTTGACGTAATTCTACAGGATCTAGAGAAAGAGATTGTAAAGAAATATGTCAGACCTTTAAGGTAGCGCTTCGCCGTGGTCACGGGAGTTCGCTGCCTATCCCGGGGTTTCACGCACTTTACCCAAAATTGTGAGAAAACGGTAAAGAAAACGGAAATTCCAAGAACATACGATTCTAGATAATTGATTTTTCTATCGATTCGTATATAAACTGTGCCTGATAAACGTTTTTATCGAAAGATTTCGTACGAGTTTTAAAAATAAATGAGTTTTTCCTTATTCTTTCGCACGCACACAATGTCAACGCATGCATTGGGGTGCGAAAAATGCCTCATGCGGTAGACGCTAACAACATTTTTTTTTCGTTGTCCGTTCTCTCTGTGTAAACGTTGAATAAAGATGAGTAGAAACTGTAAGTAAGTGTTACTACTTTGTAAAATAATTTCTATTCATGTTTCAGTAGAACCAGAAATCAGTAATGATTTTCATCGCTACTAGCTTTGAAGCTTTGTTGAAAACGTAGCACATCCCTACATATGCGAGTTGTTTATAGCGAGAAATGGAAAAAAGAAAACAAAAGGTTTAACAAAACTCGCACGAAATCTCGCGAAAGAAAAGCTATCTAACTAATATTTTTCGCCAAATGCATAGTAAAATCATTTACCTACAATCGTATGTTTTTGATTTTTCGTGAATCGGGTTAGTATTGGAGAAATTTGCAATTTAGAGTGAAATTTCGGCGACAAAGCAAGAGGAAGCAGTGAGTTGTCTCGCTTCGACTTGACCACGGCGAAGCGCTACCTTAATGACTATTTCTCTAGCATTGGACAAAAACTAGCAAATAATATTCCAACTAATACTAGCTATAATCCTTTAAGCAATGTTCGTTGTGTTCTTGACTCAATATTTTTACGTCCCTCATCAATCGCCGAAGTTACATTTCTGATACACAGCCTAGATAATAGCAAAGGCAGTGGTTCCGATGGCATATCAGCTAGTTCACTGAAAGAAAATTGTACAACGTTTTCTACGATTCTCTCTAAATGTTTCAATGAAATTATTCTGTCCGGTTATTATCCCGATTGTCTAAAAATCTCTAAAGTCATTCCTATATTTAAGTCCGGTAATCGTTGTGATTGTAATAATTATCGTCCCATATCTACATTATCCGTCTTTAACAAAACTTTTGAAAAAACTATTAGTCACCAGATTGCTTGAATTTTTAAATAAACATAGCGTCTTCTACCAATTTCAATACGCTTTCAGACAAGGTTCTGGCACACAGACTGGTATTATAAAACTAGTTGACAAGATAATGAGTAAAATAGATCGTAAGAACATTGTCGGTGCCTTATTTCTTGACCTTACAAAAGCTTTTGACACGTTAAACCACACGATTTTACTTGAAAAGCTCGAATGTTATGGTATAAGAGGTATTGCCAACAGCGTTATTCGTAGTTACGTGACAAATAGCACCTTTATTATTTCTCTTATACATAAATGATTTAAGCAACTTGAATCTTAACGGTACTCCAAGACTCTTTGTCGATGATACAGCCTTATTTTATCCCCATCATAATATTAGTACCATTATAAGCTCGATGAACAGTGACCTAGATGTCCTTGACAAATATTTCAACGCTATTTTATTGTCATTGAATTTACTTAAAACGAAATACATGGTTTTTCGTTCCATGCGAAAAGTGTTACCAATTCATGACAACCCGAAGCTAACAGATTACGTGATTGAAAATGTAAAATGCTTTAAATACCTGGGCATACATCGTGACCCTACGTTATCTTGGACTCATCATATAAGTTTTGTTCAAAAGCATGTCGCATCTTCCTGTGGTATCTTGTGGAGAGTGCGATCATATATTCCTCGACGTTCACTTTTGAGCTACTACTATGCTTATATTCATTCACAACTTAATTATCTTGTATCGGTCTGGGGCCGTGCAGCTAGCTCTCATCTGAAAAAATTACAAACTCTTCAGAATAGGTGTCTTAAACCCATTTTTAATAGACCTCTGCTGTTCTCTACGTTTACATTATACTCCGACCAAGCTCATGTTGCTCTACCAATAGCTTACTTATGTGACATGCAAACCTTGTTGTTCGTTCATGACACCTTGCATGCCACGCCACAACGTAACATACAGTTTCAACTCCAAACCATTTGTACGTGACGCGCCATAATGGCAAGTTGCAACGCATTCGAACAACCACAACTCTGGGCCAAAGTCATATTCTGTTTGTTGGTCCTACAAAATTTAATGCACTTCCTCTTGACATACAACAAATCAACATCCGTACCATATTTTGATATAAATTAAAGCACTACTTTAGACAAAAACTGAATGAAATTTTTATACAATAAGCATATAGTTTAAACCATCGTAATCTATATGTACATCAATGTTAGTTAAACGCTTGGTTAAACGTCAACAGTATTCTATTATTCAATTTTAGATATTAAACATGGATCCCATAAAAGGAAACTTATTTCCACTGGGATTCCACATCAATAAATTAGTTAATTGCACATCTTAGAATAAATTGTTTTAATCTCAGTTTTTCTTGTTTTTTTGTTAGTATTAAAATTTTGCCAGTGTTAATGAACTGAGATTAGTTGCGTCCATTACCAAGGGGGCTCCTTATTGAGACTTTTGGTGTGGGGGAGTGTGGTGGGCAATAAAAAAAAGGTGGTCAATCGAAAATGATTCCTAGGACAAAATCCACAGAACTAAATTCGGCCAGCACACCGATTATCAGGCACCAATTCACGATCCTACAACTACCTCTGAACAAAAATACACTAAATAGCAAATTGAATATAAGTTGTCGTTCGAAAATTTTAGATAAACACTTTTAATTAGGTTATAAAAGTAGCTAAAGAAAGGAGCAACTATTAATGTCAACAGTGTTGCAGTTTAAGTTGCTACAGTTTTCGTCGATTTCATTTGGTTCGACTATGTTATTGTTATTGAACATAATGTCATTGGGGATAAATTTTGTAGCTGAATGTATTGATGAGTTATAAAGTGATATTGCCAAATTGTCCTGTGCTATTGTATTGAGGTCTGGGAATTTGTATTTATTTGTGTTTAAGATTTCGATTAGTGTTGAATGAGTCTTTTCCTTTGTTCGTTAGATTCGGAACATGATGCATAGCCTAGTTCAAGTATCCTTTCAATTGTGAGGACATGAATGTCGTCTCATGGTCGGTTATGATTTTTCTTGGGGTGCTGTAGGTTCTAAAGTAAGCTGCTTGGGCACTTTTTACATCTATTAAATTTTTGGTTTTCATCCGGATCATTTAAGCATGTTTTGAAACGGAGTTAACTACCGAAATAAAATGTCCTGCTTATTTGAAAAATGAATCCTGCCGAATGGTCTATCTGTGGTTGGTCTAGGAGACAATCAAATATCATAGGGTCTTCTTTCGTATTTGTGCATATTGAACTGTCTACAAGTTTGGTTCATTATTTTAATTTTTGATGTTATTTTGGATAAAAAATAGCTTCGTCTCAGTTGACTGTCTACTTCCGTAATCACTCTATGTGCTCGATTATGTTCTGTGGTAATGAGGGTGTCTTGTCTTTCTTCATTTGTCACGTCTTCTACAATTAGTTGTGTTTTTGCCTTTCTCATATAGAAAGGTTATGGAATCACTGTGAAAACCGACTTTTGAACCGAGGCCCAGAGGGCCGAGTGTCATATACCATTCGACTCAGTTCATCGAGTACGCAAAATGTCTGTGTGTGTATGTGCGTATGTGTGTATGTGCGTATGTGTGTATGTGCGTATGTGTGTATGTAACGTTTTTTTGCACTAACTTTTCTCGGAGATGGCAGAACCGGTTTTCACTGTCTATTGTTGTGGTATTTTCATAAAACGTCTTTAATAGTGTCTTCGTCGAATGTGTTCCTGCAAATAATTGTCCTATGGAAATTTGGAAAGGGTGTCTCTGTTGTCTGAGTGGATTGATTCGTTGTCTGATTCATATTCTGGTGGCTCATCTCTTGATTCATCTTCTGGAATTTCCACTTCTTCAGGTTCACTGGCCTAGTTTGGTGATTCATCATCTGAAGGGTCCACCTGTTTTTTTCCTAAAATTGGAGGAACTAGGTGGTTAATGTGCACTTCAGTCATATCTTCAGTTCTCTTGCTCAACGCGTCTGCGACAACGTTGGTTTTACCTTCTTCGTACACGATTTCGTAGTTTTCAAGTTTCGTTCTCGTTTTTGGTTTTTATTTCAATTTTTTATGTATTGTAAAGGTTTGTGGTCGGTGAATAGAGTAAATTGGTTTCCGTATAGATAAGGTTTGGATTTTGTTCACACCCCAAATTGTAGCAAGTGCTTTTTTATATCATTTATTATACCCCGGCTTAGCAAGTGCTTTATTGTACTGTTTTGATTTGCTGGTCTGGGTCCATCTCGATTTGATGAAATCCAGATTTGAGATCGAGGGTGGTGAAGTATGTCGATTTGCTTAAACTGTCCAAAATTTCTTCTATTTGTGGTATGGGGAATTTGTCACTAACTGTTTTGTCGTTAATCTTTCTATAATCTATTACGACCCTCACCTTACGCTTACCCGAAGCATCGAGCTTCTTTGGTACTACCCAGATGGGGGGTGAGTATGGACTAGTTGAATGTCGGATGATGCCTTGCCTAAGATTCTAGAATTTGTTGCTCGACATCATTTTGAAATGCTTGATCGTCTGTTGTAATTATCTGATGCTTGATGGCGGATGTTACTGTCAAGTTTTCATTAGGTTTAAGCAACACTGATTGATTTTCTAAAATGATTTCGTTGAGCATTTCTTTTTCTAATTTCGATAAATGGCCAACGCGTGAAATTTTTTTGAGTGTTTCAGCGGTAATTTTACCTTTAGGTTCTATTTATTCTCTATTGGAATAGATGTGATAGTTTCAAAGTTAACTTTGAACTTGAGTTTTTGCCTTTCTCATATAGATAGATTATGCAATCACTGTGAAAACTTTTTAACCGAGGTCCGGAGGGCCGAGTGTCATATACCATTCGACTCGGTTCGTCGAGTACACAAAATGTCTGTATGTATGCATGTGTGTGCATGTATGTATGTAACTTTTTTTGCACTCACTTTTCTCGGAGATGGCTGATCCGATTTTCATGAACTTAGATTGAAATGAAAGGTCTTGTAACCCTACACAAAGTTCCTGAATTTTATTCGAATCCGACTTCCAGTCCGGAATTACAGGGTCATTTGCGCAAAAAAATAAAAATAAGTGCCCTTACTTTTCTCAGAGACGGCTAAACTGATTCACACTTAGATTCAAATGAAAGGTATAATTGTCCCATACAAAGTTCCTGAATTTTATTTTGATTCGACTTCCGGTTCCGGAGTCAGGGTGATTATTGAAAAAATCTTATTTCAAATTACTTCCTCACTTCTCTCGTGACCTCACTCGATGGCGTGACCGATTTCAACAAACGGTTCCTGAATTATATGGTAAAGTGTATTAAAAATCGGATATCGGTAAAGTGTATTAAAAATTGGATAATCGTCGTTCACCGTGTTCCGCTGTTTCAGGTGTGGTGAGTTTGGTCACAAGATTACCGAATGTTTAAACAGTGAAAATTGTTCCCAACACGCGGAACACACATATTGAAATAACAATACCGCTTTTGTGAGGTGCACAAGCAACCTTCTCTACGGCATTATCGAGCCGCACCAAATGTAAGTTTTATACTTACTCTTATTCTGTGAGAGCGATTTTCTTACACGCGAATACGCAAATTGAAAATCGCTCGTGCGAGGCGAAATGCACATGAAATAAATCAGTAGAAACTCCACTTGCTGATGTGCTCAAGCAACATTCTCTACGGCATTATCGAACCGCTCCGAGTGCAAGTCGGTTCGACATTAATTCCAATTTAGTAGAAGCGATTTTGTCGTGAATACGACTAACTTTACTATGGGGTGCCTTTTCAAAATTAGCCATATGGAAGAATGGGCAGAACTTAATCGTGAATATCTCGACTTGTATTAACGGCAGCAACATAATTCTTTCATCATTCCTTCAAAAATATTAAATTTAGGATAATATTTTGAACAGTGTGGGATAACCACAAACAACTCAAAAATTAAGTTTTCTAAAACTTTGGAAACAACGTTAACTCTTTACTTATGCTTGGCTTTTTCGCGCAAGGACGACGATTTTGAGGTAGTCAGGCACATATTTTCATCTGAATGTGTAAAAAAGGGGGACCGTGGTGGAAAATCGATCATTTCTTCTTGTGTGTTGAATGGAAGCAGACGTCGTGAGAATGATTTATAATTTGCTTTCCGGTCGTCGAGGGAGCGATATTATCAACCAACAGCGACGGAGAGTGCACCTTCTGCGTGGTTAAAACCTCAAACGCTCAGGTAGCAACTCTCATTCGCATTCTGAAACTGGATTATGGAACTATACTCCGGAATTGATTTGCATTTGTGAATTTGATTTTTTTTCTTGTAATTCTACAATTACAACTGAACTCTGAGTCTGCTCTTAGTTCTAAATTTAGTTCCTAAACTCAGGTCCAAGTTCCTTATTCCAGAATTCTTCTATTCGGTTCTTTTTAGAATCATAATGATACTCCTAAAGAATTATGCGACATTTTACTGCACCCTATGCAATCCATTTTGGTAGTCGTGGCGAGAAATCGTCTTCAAGTTTCAGAGCTTAGTTCCGGAATATGGATTTAGAATTCAAAGCCTGCTTGCTGAACTGGATTCTGGAAAAAGATTCCGGAATTGATATCAGTTTCGAAATTGTAGTATACTAAAATCCAACTGAATTCTGAGTCTGTTTTATATTCTGAATCTAGTTCTTGAGCTCAGGTCCACTTCCTAATTCCAGAATTCTTCAAAACGGTTCTTTTGTCCTGAATACGACTTACTTCACTATGGGGCCTTTTCAAAATTTACCCTGTACAAGAATGGGCAGAACTTTACCACGAATATCTTTTCATGTACTTAACCCAACAACATATTTTTTTCTACAGGCTATCGGAAATATGATTAGGAATTCGTGATTGAATTTTCAACAGCGTGAAAAAACCCTAAAAATAATTGAAAAACAAAGCTTTCGAAAACTTTTGGAAATAATGAGGAAAATTCATCACGCTTGCTTGCCTTTTTCGCATCCGGACGACGGTTTTGAGGGCGCATCTCAGAATCTACTGAACAAATAGAAAAGGTAATCTTTGAATAAAAACTGTTCATTTCTCTTATTGCTACAGACGAAACTGGATGTCGAGGTGAGGTTCTCCCACCAACATCAGTAAGAACAAACCAGGTATAAAGCGTGAAGCGCTCAGGTCGTCCTCTCATTTGGACTTCGGTCGTCAGGAGGAGCAGTCGGCAATGAAAGTAAACCTTTTGCGTGGTGTAAAGCCTCAAACGCTCAGGTCACAGAGCCAGCTTTCAGAATAATTTGATTAGCTTTGTGCAATTTTCGCAGTGCAAAATTCATAACAGTGTTTATTATCTTAGAAAATTACACAATTTGGCCCTTCTGAATGCCAGAAATTTATCTCGTACGGTGTTTTGATAACTTTTTTCACTGAAATATTTTAATCCGAAACGAAATAATTGACATCAAAATTATGTATGTTTCTATTTAGAACAATAATTATATACCCAAAGAATTATGCGAAATTTTCTTCATCATACTGTATACGGTCCATTTTTCAACCACTTGTAGTTTGTAGTAGAACTTTCTGATGATTTGTTATATTTGTTGTCCTTTCAGAACCACCATTATTTTATCATAAAGAACTATACTGGTTATTTCGTAATATTTAAATGTGTGTCAGAATGTTTAATGTAACTAATCTGTACTTTAGTTTAGGAGTATCGTTTCAAATTCTAGTAGTGGAAAAGGCGGGTGGGTAATGTCAGAGACATAACTGAATGTCGTGAATACGAAAACAACTGACATATTCCTTAACACTTCCGAATATCAATTAGTTGATCAATTGTATGAATTATGCAAGCATCCCCCTTTTCCACATTTTTCGCAAAAACAAAGAAGGCTTCACTTGATCTAGATTACTGTGAATTTCACACAGCGAAAAGTGCAAAAATCTAACCAAACTGTTCTAGATTTGCACTAAACTGAGGATATTTCCTTTCGATTTGCGAACAACAAATCCTAATAGTTCTTCAGAAAACTTTTATAGCCATTAGAACGGCTGATTTTTTTTTAATGCTCTTCACCGTTGCTTTTTCATCCATGCAAACGACTGGCAGCTGTGACGTAATCGCTCTTGTCGGAAGCGAAACTAGCTTTGCAAACGGCACAAAATACATCTGCTCGCAGAATCCAAACTGATTCAATTTTTGTTAGGAGCTTTCTTTTTACGTGATTTCGTTTGTAGCTTTTTCACAAATGGGCGGTCCTAACGGCTATAAAAATAGCCGCATACAGAATTTTAATGTCGATTATTTCATTTCGGATTTGCATAATTTATTGAAAGAAACTATCAATATGCTGTAGGGATTCACTAGGGATAGGCACTCAGAAGGACCAAATTGAGGAACTCACTACGATATTCACCTGTTTTCGGAACATTTTTCTCGATCGATTTATTGTACAGCAGCAGATATTTTGTTCTCTTCCTCAGAACGCGTTCTGATTGGCTGGTGTTGACATGGGTCAAATGAGATAGGTTTTTCAATAGTGTACTATTGAAATACTTCAATGCTTTTGCTATACACATCTAAGTTGAAAAATTTCGATTCTATTGGTAGTTAGATTATATAAATCCTTCCACAGATGATGATGATGATGATGATGATGATGATGATGGTCCCACCTCATACCCCTACAAAGGTGTGAGCAGAACGAGTTATCTAAATGATAATTAATATTTTTGCACATATCTTAACCAGTAAACAAAAGAAAACGATCTGATTAATCTAGCAGGTATTGATTCTTCTTCAAAAGAACGACTGACCACAAAATAACATTCAAATATTTCGGATTTACTATCCAGGGTTAATCAAGAAAATTTCCAACCCGGGAAGAGCCTTGATCACATCAGGAATCGAACCCGATATCTTTACCAGTATCAGACAGTAATTCACCTGGCCCTTCCCGCCGGACCAGTTCATCGCTACACACATCAGCTACGATGGAGTAACGAGACTGCGGATGAGCAGAGCCAAGCCCAATTCCATCAACAACTGTCGATCCCAATTAATCTCCCGAATCAATTCCTTAAATTATTAATCAAACCTTGCGATCAAGGTCAAGAGCAAACTTAACACACTGAATGCTAAGGCTCTTCGGCCAGTCCTATTCGCTTTCCAAAAAGTCACTACCTGCTTCGCGCGCGAGGCTCAAACGTTTGTAGACTGCTCATTATTTTTAACTCTCAAACAAACTAAAAATCCATCATCATCATACCGAACATAGTAACTTAATTCGTCTCACAATAATATATATAAACAAAAAGAAAAAGAAAATACAATCTTCGTAATACGTAAAAAATAAAAAATCTAGAAATTTTGAACTAACTAACTAAATATTTGCTTACAAAGCGGACTTTATGTGTGAAATACATAACCTTTTGAACTCCACCAATGTCGCTGCGCGTTTGATTTCTCTTGGCATCGAATTGAAAAAACTTATTCCCTTGTACAACAATGAGTTTTGCGATCTGGCTAACAGAAAGCTTGGTGTTCTAGCATCAGATGCGTTTCTAGTATTGTACCTATGCAAATCAGTTCCTCTTTCAATTCGATCACACAAATATCGAGGCAGCATGCCGTTTAATATCTTGAAAATAAATACCATGGTCAAGTAGTAAATTCTCTGTTTCACTGAAATCCATTGTAATGCGTTCAGTAGAAAACCTGACGAGGTATATCTACTACATTTTAAAATTAATCGCATGATTTTATTTTGCAGTCGCTGTAATCTCAAGATTTGTGTGTTATTAGCAAGAAACAGAATGGATGGGCAAAAGTCAATGTGTGGTGAAATGACTGTTTTATACAAAAGAATCTTACTATGGGTCGTTAAGTCATTTTTCAAACGACATAATACCCCATACTTTTTGGCAATCTTCTTGATGACGTTATTGATATGAGATTTGAATGTTAACTTTTCATCAATTATAACTCCAAGATACTTCATTTCTCCAACGCGATCAATAGTTTCACCATCAATTTCCACATTGGCGTCATGACCGGTGCTAACAGAAGAAATAACCATATATTTAGTTTTCGCGACGTTTAGTTTCAGTTGCTTAAATTTTAACCATCGAACCAGCGAACTTAGATCCTCGTTTAAATGTGCAACAGCTTCATTGAAATCTTTAGCCGTAATGAACAGAACAGTATCATCAGCAAACAAATTTATATCACAGAAACGTAAAACTCGCTTCATATCATTAATATACATAATAAATAGAATAGGACCTAACACACTTCCCTGAGGCACACCAAGTGAATTACCGAGGGAACTAGACACTACATCGTTAAAAACAGTCTTTTGAGATCTACCACATAAATAGTTTTCAAACCATTCATGTGCCATTCCCCCAATGCCAAAACGCCGTAATGTCTGCAACAATAAAGGTCTTGAAATTGTTTCAAAGGCTCTCTTCAGATCCAAGAACACAGCAAAGATACTCTCCTTGGCTTCGATTTTCTCCTTCCATTTTGCCAATACTAGGTTCAAAGCGGTTTCGCAAGAGTGACCCTTACGATATCCCGATTGTTCCGGTATTAGCAAACTGTTAGAGTTCAAATAGTTAATCAGCTGATCTTTAACAACAAGTTCCAGAATTTTTTCCAGTGTGTGCAGCATGTTAATGGGACGGTACTCCTCGGCTTTATCCGTTCCAGTAACCTTGGGGATAGGAACCACCAGAGATTCTTTCCACACTTTTGGTACGTGCCCCGTGTACAACGATTCATTTACCAAATCCAGTAGATCGTGTCCGATAACATGAAAGCAATCCTGTATCACTTTTGAGTTTACATTGTCAATACCAGTTGATTTTCCCAAATTGAAACAAATATTTTTCAATTGTTCAAAAGTGATTGGTTGAAATTCATCAAGTCTACAATAGTTATTCATCGGCTGTGTTATTTCAACAGGTTCACCTACCAATTCAATACTTTGATTGATCTGCTGAACACTATTTATGAAATAACTGTTGAACTTTTCAGATACAATTTGTTCTGTGTGCTCTTCTATACCGTTAAAAGTTATGGTTTTCGATGCACTATGTGTAGGCTTGATCAACTGTTTGAGAATTTTCCATAACTCTCTGCTGTTTTGATGATTTTGATTGATCTTCCTCTGTATGTATTCATATCTAGTCTTCTTCAGGGCCCGTGAATAAATATTTCGTGCTTGTGTATATCTACTCCAGTGACTATCATTGTTAGTTCTACAGAATCTCTTGTACTGCTTATCCCTCTCTCGTTTTAACCGTAAGAGGTCTATTGAGTACCAACTACTCGAGCTGTTTAAACTAACATACTTTTCAGTTACTAATTCATTAGTACACTTTTTTAATATGTCAGTAAGAATAGATGCCCTGTGATCCAAATTTCCAGTCAACTGTGTACAACCCAAGCTTCTTGATACAAGTCGAGATAGGGTTTGCTTTGAATAGTTTTTCCAACACTTGATTTTCACCGTATCTTCCTCATTTCTAGAGCTACTCATTACAAAAATTGCAATTGTTTCATGATCTGAAATCTTGCAATCGGATTCCACATTTGAATAAACACCGTCGAAATTGGAATACACGTGATCTATCAATGTTTTACTGTATCTCGAAATTCTTGTAAATTCATTCACAGTTTGCTTCAAATTGAAGAATTCTGCTAACTGTTTCAATTGAGTCGAACCTTGATCACTGAGCCAATCGATATTAAAATCTCCGGTAATAATATTTAGTTTACCAAAATCTACGAAATTCTCCCACCAGTTTTCTAGAATTTCCAGAAACTGGCGATCGCTTGAACTTGGAGAGTGGTAAACAACTCCATAATTTCCCATCTGCATGCCTCTTTCAACTGATATACCCAAGAACCAATTATTTCCAACTGCTTCGTTTGATTGAATGCTGAATTTAATTGATTCCCTGGCGTAAATTGCAACTCCACCCGTGTGCCTGGAATGGGACAAACAAAAAGCAACAGTGTAACCCGAAACACTGAACTGATCGAAAGCGTCAGAATCAACAATATGTGTTTCTGAGAAAAAAACCAATGAAGGATGTCTATCCTCTATAAGATGACGCAATGCGACATAATTAGAAGACAAACCGGCCATGTTCAAATACAAAATATCTGAATGTCTCTCACTGATTAGTTGCTATTCCATTGACATAATGTTGTTCTTTTTCGTTTCAAGCAATCTCAGATATACAGGACACTCAGATGTTCTATGTGCGGAATTACATTTGGAACAATTTTCACTGTTTAAACATTCGGTGCTCTTGTGACCAAACTCACCACACCTGAAACAGCGCAATACGTTAAACGACTCGAAAACCGAACACCTATCCCAGCCGACGCAAACCTTGCCGGCTGCCATCAAGCTGGAATAAGTATTCTTATTAACCTCAATTATAACACTATATTTGTTATATTTGAAGCGTGGATTCTCAAAGTCAGCAACAACTTTTACATCTTCAATCGAAATTTCCTGATTTTGACTTTTCAATAGGTCAATAAATACATCAGAGGAATATCGATCACTCATCCCCACTATTTTCAGTTTTGGTTTCCCGGGCTTGGGTATAACAGCATTGTATTCAGTTCCTAAATTACTTTCAATGTTTTCTTTCACTGATTGAATGTCCTCTCCTGCTGCGCACTCAACAATAATCGAGCCATCTTTACCATTTTTAAAATTACTAATTTTATGTGTTCTTGGATCTAACCTACCCTTCAAAACCTTTCTCGTGTCATCGCTCGTTTGCGAAGACTCGACAGGTTTGATCATAATAACCGAGCGAGTCTTACGATTTCTATTACTTTTCGTTCTTTTTCTAGAAAATTTCCCAGATAGAACGTCCGCGTATGACTTTTTGTTGTTTCTATCAAATACTTCATCATCATCAGTATTTGAAATAACTTTTCTCTTTCGTCTGGGATTTCCATCCGACTCCGAATGAGTCTTCCTATTTGCAATAATTTTCTTTCTATCCTTTACAACCAAATCATTATTATCTTGCTGAATATTCAAAATCAACAAACTTTTCAAATCGTCCAACTTTCTGGCCACACTGTTTTCTAAGCAGGCCATTTTGCTCTCCAGAGCATCATTGGAAGATCTAATCAGTCTATCGATTCCCCTTTCTATCGCGATATTAATGTGTGCCTCGATGCTCTCCCGCACACCAGCAAACGAATCAGTGATGGATTTGAATTTTTCCATCTCCTTCTTCACATCACTAATGAGCGAAAGAACATCATCCTTTGGCATCACATTAGCCATCGCGGCACCTTCCAAGCAATCAGCACATTTAAACAAAAGCGCCGGTGTATCTGAAACCCAACCGGCCATGGCTCTCGTAAGCCCAGTACACCGCTGGTGATAGCCATTCTCGCAAACTGAACATGCAATTCTAATATCCGATATGGTTATTTTTTCATTACACTTCACACATTCACCCATCATTCATGCATAAACCAAACCGGCCCGACACACAGCTGGGGGAGAAATCAAAGCAAAGTGAACCATGCAAAAACAATAGACAATGCATTCAATATACCACGGTACGACGCCGCTTTGTTTGAGCGATCGCCGCACGGCGATTACTGACACAATTTACAGCACAAAATAGAAGTATTTACAAAACACTTTCTACTTATCTGTTTAAAGCACAATTAGTCACTTGCTTAGTCGAAAAAATTTTCGCAAAAAGCCACCTATTTCACACAAAATTTATCACAATTTGACTCAGCACTAAAGACGCACAAGTTACCATGTTCGCCATTCAATACTTCACTGAGCTATGAGCTTTAAAAATACGAGAAAGGCAAACGCGCCTTATGAATTATCCTCTTTGATACTCGTTTATACCAAACATTTCCGAAAAGTTTAATTTTGAACTATTTGAGATTATGTAACACAACTGAAAATTTTATCATAAAATTGTGATCATATTTCCGATGGCATGTAGCAAAAATTATGTTGATTCGTTAGATACAACAAGAGATATTCACGATCAAAAGCTTATCACTCTCTCAGGTGGTAAATTTTGAAAAGGCAACCCATAGTAAAGAATACGACTTCACGACAAAAGAGGGAAGTTTGCACAATTCGCTCAATCGATCCACTAATTGATATTCGAAAGTATAAAGAAAGAGTGTCAGTTTTATTCGTGCTCACGACATCCAGTTATGTCTCTGACATTACACACCCGTACTTTTTTTAATACGCGAACACACGCATTGAAATTCAATGCCGTTCGTGTGAGATGAATGGCACATATAATAAACACATAAGGTAAACTGCTCTACGGCGTTATTGAACCGCACCAAGTACAAGTTCGATACAGATTCTTATTCTGTGGGAGCGAATTTCTCATGCGCGAACAATCAATGCCTATCATACAAGGTGGAGGGCACATAAATTAACCCATAGAAAGTCCATTTGCTGATATGCACTTATCTACGGCATTATCGAAAAACCACACCGAGTGTATGTAGGTTCCACGCTGATTCTAATTCTATGAGAGCGATTTTCTTATACGCGAACACAAATTGAAAATCAATACCGCTCATACGAGGTGAACTAAACGGCACATAAAATAAACCCTTTAAAGTACTATTTGCTAATACGCGCAAGTAACCTTCTTTGCGGCATTATCGAACGGCACAGAGTGCCAGTTGATTCGAACACACATTGAACACCAGAGCAGATTGTGCGAGGCGAACGGCACATAATATAAACTTGTAGAAGTCCGTTTGCTGATGTGCACAAGCGACCTTATCTACGGTTTTATCGAACCACACCGAGTGTAAATAGGTTCGAAACTGATTCTAATTCAAAGAGAGCGGCTTTCTAATACGCGAACACACATATTGGAAATCAATTCTGCTCATGCAAGGGGAACGGCATATAATATAAAACTGTGCAAGTTAAACTTGCTGATTTACAATGTAAGCATGAAAGGATGTGCCATTTATGCATTAATAGACTCGGGTTGGCAATCCTACTGAAATGGCTTTTAGACAGTTTTTCCTTAGTTTTAATACCCTAAACTTTTCTGAATTGTCTTCTGTTTTCATTTTTTTCTTTTATCTTTGGAATATGAGTTAAAATGAAATTATTATTATTTAAATTGGGTGTTCAGCCACAAGTGGTGACTTTGCAGCCCTATTATATACATGATTTGGTTATTACCATGAAAACATCATTTGCTTCCGCAATTCGGAGTTTTTGTGTACGGAAAATTCTAAACCTACATTTATTGTGTAATGGGGAAAAAGAACTTATATACTAACTTACTAACTAAAACAGAGAGCGAATCGATTCAATTGAAGATTGCATCGATTTTTGTCGGAATTTGATTAAAATATTATGCGGCATAACATCTAATGGTTCTATATTTGTGAGTCTGTGTAACTCATTTGTACTAAACTAGGGAGGACGCTTCAAAATGATTTTCAGAATTTTATTCTGAATCCGTTGAAGCGTTTTCTTCCTGGTGGAACAACAACTTGACAAAATTGGTACTGCATAAAGCATGACTGGTCTGAACATTTGTTTATAAATTAACAATTTGTTTTTTTGACAGAGCTTAGAATTTCTGTTTATAGAGGATATAAACATTTAATATATTTATTACACTTTGCCTGGATTCCTTCAATGTGATCCTTGAAAGTGAGTTTTTTTGTCATACGTTAAACCTAAGTATTTTGCTTGATCAGACCATGTCAATTCCAATCCATTCAATTTGAGAATGTGATTATTGTTTGGTTTAAGAAAAGAAGCTCTTGGCTTATGAGGAAAAATAATTAATTGCGTTTTTGCTGCATTTGGTTTAATTTTCCATTTTGACAGATAATCACTGAAAATATTTAAACTTCTTTGTAGGCGACTGCAGATCACTATTAGATTTCTACATGTGGCTAACAGACTTGTGCCGTCACAGAACAGCGATTCCTGACAACCAACGGGATCAGAAGTGAAAATATTATACAAGATTGGAGCTACGCTCGAACCCTGCGGAACACCTGCTCGTACGGGTAGCAATTCAGATTTACAATTCTGATAGCTAATCTGAAGAGTACGATCAGTTAAATAATTTTGAATCATTTTGATTAAATAAATAGGAAACTGAAAATCAGACATTTTTGCTATTAAACCTTTGTGCCAAACACTGTCGAATGCTTTTTCTATGTCTAGAAGAGCAACTCCAGTGGATAACTCAGAAGATTTATTTGCTTTTATCATGTTCGTTACTCTGACATGTTGATAAGTAGTTGAATGTTCATGACGAAATCCAAACTGCTCTGGTAAAAAAAAATTAATTCTCACTTATATGAGACATCATTCTCAACAAGATATTTTTTTCAAAAAGTTTACTGATAGAAGAAATTAAGCTAATTGGTCGATAACTTGATGTTTCTGCTGGATTTTTATCAGGTTTGAGAATAGGAATTACTCTAGCGTTTTTCCATCTTTTTGGGAAGTAAGCTAATGAAAAACACATGTTGAAAATTTTAACCAAGAGTCTCAAGGCAACATCGGGAAGGTTTTTAATAAGAATATTAAAGATCTTCTTGTAATAACACTTGAGTTGAAATATGATCATATTTCAGTGAGACTTCATTTTCAATAGGACTCACAACGTTCAAATTAAAATTTGTATACACTATCGAATTGCTGAGCAAGTTTTTGAGCTTTTTCGCCATTTGTAAGAAGTATTTGATTTCCTTCCTTGAGAGCAGGAATTGGTTTCTGAGGTTTCTTAAGAACCTTAGAAAGTTTCCAGAAAGGTTTATAATATGGTTTAATTTGTTCAATTTTCATTTCGCAAAGGAGTATATCTATGTTTAATTTCTTTTTGTAAATCTTTAGCTATGTTTTTCATAGCAGGAGCAGCAGCAGTTGAAGATTGTCATCGATGATAGGAGAATTTAATTTAGTTTGAGCTTAAGGAACTGAAAGATTTCTAGCTTCGATAATGTAATGATTCAAATTATCAATTGCTGTGTCGATGTTCGCAGAATTTTCTAAAATAGTTTCATTACCCACAATGTGAGATCTGTAATCAAACCAATTAGCTCTATGATAGTTGAATATAGAACTAATTGGATTAATTATAGCTTCGTTGAAAAGTCTGAATGTTACAGGAAGATGATCTGAGTCAAAGTCAGCATGTGTAATCGGCTCACTACAAATGTGACTTTGATATGTTGGAACCAGATCAATTGTAGACGGGTTTTTCACGGAAGATAAACAAATCGGATTACTGGGATGAAGAACTGTGAAGTAATCAGCTGAAAGTTGATTATGGAATATTTTACCATTCCTGTTATTTTGCCTACAATTCTACTGGACATGCTTAGCATTTAAGTCCCCTATTACGAAAAATTTCGGTCGATATCTTGTGAGTTTTTGCAAATCGCCGGTTAAGAAATTTAATTGTTCGCCAGTGCATTGGAATGGCAAATATGCTCCAGCGATAAAATAAATTCCATAAATGGTTTCAACTTCGATTCCCAAGCTTTCAATAACTGTAGTATTGAAAGAAGGTAAAATTCCATGTTTAATATGCCGTTGGACAAAAATGGAAATTCCACCACCCATTCCAGTAAACCTGTCAAATCGATGAACCACATAATGTGTATTGCTTTTCAATTTGACATTTGGTTTAAGAAAAGTTTCTGTCACAATGGCAATATGGATTTTGTGAAATTTGAGAAAATTATAAAATTCATCTTCACTCGATTTCAAAGATCGAGCATTCCAATTTAAAATATTCAAATAATTATTTAACATCACTGTTAAATTTCAAATTCATTATAATATTATTTGCAAATTGCCATCCGATTTGAAATGCTTCAAAAAGTGATGAAGTCGAATTCATTCGGATGATCATTTGAAAAGGTTGATCTTGTAGGTAGATCATTTTATTTTCAGTTATATCGCCTAAATCAACTTCGTTTAAAGAAGCGAATGGCATTGAAGGAATATTGGTAGGTAGACTGCCATTAGAACTGCCATTAGAAGAAGATGATTTGGCCGATCTACCTATTAATAAATTGTTTTCGTTAGAAGATGAACTAGAAGGCGTTCCTGTGTTTTGATTATTTACATTAGAAGAATTAAGTGGTAGCTTTCTACCTGTCATTAGAAGAAGATGATGACGAGGTCGATCTACCTGTCAATAAATTGTTTTCGTTAGAAGACGAATTGGAAGACGTGCCCGTTTTTTGTTTTAAATTCGAAGAAATAAGTGCCCTAGAAGAAATAGGCGTGGCATTTGTAACGGTTTTTTTTATTTTCAGGTATGTTCTGTAAATTGAAGGTCGTTGATTTGACTTGTTGTCTAAGCAAACGAGCGTTTAAAATTTTTTCCCTGACAGGACATTTCAAATAATTGGATTTATGATTTCCATCGCAATTTGAACATGAAAATTTATCAGGGGTTTCATTCATTAGACAAACGTCTTTCGAATGCGATTTACCACAATTCAAACACCGTATATCCATATGACAATTTTTGGTTCCATGGCCGAAGCCTTGGCAACGACGAAATTGCGTTAAGTTTGCAATACGATTATACCGTTTATAATATTCCCAATGAATTTTAATGTGGGAAATGAAACGTACTTTATCTAAAGTTTTCAAATTGTTTACATCACTTCGATCGAAGTGTATTAAGTAAAGTTCATGGGAAATTCCAGAGCGTGGTTTAGAGGTACCATTCGCTCTTTTTTTGTCATAAGTATTACTTGGGAAGGGGCAAAACCAAGCAATTCTTTTAGTTCATTTTTAATTTCATCAGTACTTCGATAATTTGATAAGCCTTTCAAGACCGCCTTGAAGGGTCTGTCTGATTTTATATCACATGAATAAAATTTATGAAGTTTCTCGGACAAAAATCGGATAAGACGTTCATAATCTTCCAATCCATCAACCAAGACTCGACATTCTCCTCTTCGTCCGATTTGAAATGAGACTTTTACTTCCGGAAGAAAAGTAGAAAGCTCAGTACGGAATGCTTTGAAGTCGGAAATCATCACCGTCACTGGTGGCATAGATTGTTGTTTCTTCCCAGAACGACAAGCGTCAATTTTGGGAATTTTTGAAGAATTTTCTTCTATACCGCTACAATCGGATTCAGGAAGAATCTCGTAAATATTGTTAGACGGCATAGAATCAACGGAAGAGAAATCCGTCCGTAGTCTTTTATTTTTACATTCAGATTCTATAAGATCGTGAATGTTATTAGAAAAATGTTGAATAACTGATTGTGATTTATTCCGTATTGAGTTATTTTTATCCTTAGGCTTGTTGCCTTTCCGGTTGGACGCTGGCATTTTTTAAATGAATGAAATTTGAAATTAAATTAACTAGGCTAAATTAGTCTTCGATTAGACTCCTAGTTTGGGAAAGTCTTGATAAAGACTTATTTTTTGGTAGTCTTAATAAAGTAGTTCGAAGAATAGTTCTTTGAATAGCAAGCCTTAAAAAGGCTGATTAATTTCTTAGCTTTGAGAAAGACTGATTATATTAAAATATCACTCTTTGTATAGCCTTGAGAAAGGTTGACTAATTGTTAGTCTATAAAAAGACTGTTAGTGATTCAGGTAGCCTTGAAAAAGACTGAAGCCTTGAATCAATGAAACTCTAGGTAGCCAGAAAAAATTTTCAGGAGCCAAGAGCTATACGCGTGCAGTGCGAACGATTTAACAGTCGGTGTTTTCAAATCGTCATTAACACCTAATATTTCAGAGCGGTTCGGCAGGAGGAGCTAGAACGCGCCTCGCTCTCATATATTTTGGAATTTAACCAATGTCAACACGGTGTGCCGTATCAGCCATTGTATGTTGAGTAAGTGAGAGCGAATGTGTAGCTGTATTAGGATTGGATAGTGAGTTTCACTGAGAGCGTGAGCGGGTGTTTCTTTTTGAGCGGGTGTGTGCAATGAATTATGTTCACTGTAGAACGTACTATGTGGCATCGATCGCGGTCATCGGTGATGAAGCAGTGACGAGTAGAGGAGGGAAGTAAAACAAATTGTAGCTTGTAAGGAAATGTAAATACATTTCTTTGCGACAACTGGTTAATTTCGTGGATGTATTTCATTTCATGGTTTTTATGTAGATTTGCTAGATTTTGAAAGAATGATTTTGTGTTTAGTGTGTGTGGTCTGGGATGTGGGGGAGCTTTTGGATAGATTATTACATAATCCTTCCTTTGTAAGAGCGATGCAACGAAGCAAATCATTCTGCTATGAGTTATTAAAAAGAATTTCTTTTTATGATGCGTTCCAACAAATTAAGAAAAATTACAGTTAAAATAACTTAATTTGAGAGTTTTGACTTTCTCATATAGAATGGTTATGCAATCACTTGAAAAATCAACTAATAAAAATTGCCCGGAAGGCCAAGTGTCACAATCCATCAGACTCAGTTCGTCAAGCTGAGCAATGTCTGTGTGTGTATGAGTCAAATAATCTCACTAGGTTTTCTCCGAAATGGCTGAACCGGCTAAATTTTGACAAACTAAGATTTAAATGAAAGGTCTTGTGGTCTCATACATAATTCCTGAACTTCATCCGGATCCTTTTTCCGGCTCCGGAGTTATAGGGTACAGTGTGTTAAATATTATACACCGTTGTCGTTTGGTACAACTAATCGATTGTTGTTTTAACTAAACTATCATTTTTGTTTTTCGATTAGCAGAAACGATGGTTGAAACAACGAATTTAATTGTTTGAAAAAAAAAATGCTGTCCATTAGTGAGGACACATACCTTTCAATTTCAACAAATATTTTAGCTGAAATAACTGGTGTTTTTATTGAAACAAAATTATGTTAGTTGAAAAATAAATCGGTTTTATTTGTTTTAGACATTGCAAATAGTTGAATCAACTCGAACAATGTTATTGATTTGCGAAAATAATCAAAATATACTTACTGATATACGTCATGATCTATTTGAAAAATGTTCGGTATGTTGAGATACATGAAATAAATATCGTTGTTAAAATATAAACAGTATTTTATATTGACATGTGATATCATTAGGGCTGGGGAAACCACCGATCACTGCTGATTTCAAGTGATCTTAACCAAGGAATAAACTATCATTACGAAATCAGAACTGATCTGATCTCTAAGTGATTTTGATTTTTGTATGATCATGATCATGTCAAGTCGAGATCAGTAAAGATCTAAATTCTAAAAAAATACTTCTGATTCGATCGGAAATGATTGATGTAGAAAAACGTTTTTAATAGGCAAAAGTGCCCGGAGGGGCGAGTAAATTAGCGAAATCATTAAATTTACCTAAAATAAGTATTAAAAGATGATGCCTTCAAACGGTTGAACTAAAGTTATGCACTGATAATTTTAATCAATTTATATGAGCTTGGGTGCATCAACCGCTGGAAATTGGAATTTTGCGACGGCAATTCAAACGCGCCATTCAATCGCAGCGCGTTCTGTTTGTTTGAAACCGTTCGCTCCTGTTACTTTTATAAATTAAAGCGTTTTATTGCTAACGCATGAACATCATCATCGGTATCAAACAGCTATTTCCAAGATTTATTATTGTATCCAAGTATTGTTACTCTGTTACTATCATTCTAACCGGTTTTGTATTCAATTTTTTAATTTTATTAATTCATTTTATTAATTCATTTTTTCATTCATTCATTCATTTATTCATTCATATATTCATTCATTTATTCATTCATTTATTCATTCATTTATTCATTCATTTATTCATTCATTTATTCATTCATTTATTCATTCATTTATTCATTCATTTATTCATTCATTTATTCATTCATTTATTCATTCATTTATGCATTCATTTATTCATTCATTTATTCATTCACTTGTTCATTTATGAAATAAATTTCGTTTTACATTACTTTAAGCATTCATTTACTTATTCATTAATTCTTTCATTTAACTTATTCATCAAATTTAAAAAGAGGAGGAGGTTTTTGTGCCCTTTGAGTAAGTACTGGTTCAACGGTCAGCTCAAGGGGGATTTTTCCTGCTCCAATAGACGGATACATAAATATTATTTTTAGAACAGTTTATTTTTTAACATATTAAGTGCCCCTTAACAGGAATCTTACATTCCACTGGGAGCTCTTGCTTAGTACAAATAGTTAGCCTTCTTCGTTTTATAATAACCTCAGCTTGATAAAATCGCGTTTTTTTTTGTTAGTAGAATTTTTTTTTTCCCAAGCTGAGGACTGTATGTGTCCGCAACCAGAGGGCTCCTAATGTGAGCTTTTTGGTGCGGGGGAGTGTGGAAGGCAAAAAAAAAAAAAATAAAACAGTCTGCTGGAAGTAAATCAATGATCGAATTTGAAGCATAAAATTTCTGCGCATACCTGAAAGATTACGAAATGATCATTCATGTGATGTGATGTGAAGTGGTAGACTTACAGTAGCTCCGATATGACTCATCCATTCACCTTCTTACTATAGCTGTTACCGAAAAGCGAACAAAAAGGGTTGAGCGGATATGTAAGTAGAGTCACTTACTCGTATTCCGCGGGAATAAAAGATGCTCTTCCAACCATAATATCCAGTGCACGGATGAAGCATATCACTATACATGCTTGAACTCGCCTGATGGTTTGTTTGAGAAGGGCGCGTCAGACTCATTTTAAACCTTCAGAAGGAAACAAGTTTCCTTCAATTTACTTGGGCTGGCTATACAAAATCCCTCGTCCAGTCATCAATTCGTCCGATGCCCTGATGCTCCCTCCCCTTTACGTCCCCGTGATAAATGTTTTATATTGATGAATACAATGAAACATAGTGTAATGAAATTAATATAACATAAAATGATATAATAGATTACAAAATAATATAATATAATATAACATAATATAATATAATAAAATTTAATTTAATATAATATAATACAATGTCATACAATATAATAAAAATAATATATTTTAATATATAAAATAACAGTTAATGTATAGTCAGTGATGCTCTTCTATCTTCGCAATACTGCAGGAAGTAGTATATTTCTCTTCTAATAACAATGATAATATCCACATCTATAAAAATAATATATGTTATTATTATTGATGACAAATTAATAATAATAACAATAAATATAATAATGAAAATAATAATAAAAAACAATATAATATAGTACAATGAAATATATAATAAATAATAGAATGAATAAAATGATATATTGCGATATGCTATGATATTATATTACTTGAATTTATGGCCCTTATTACCAGTATCACTAAAAGGTGAAAACAAAGTGAAGTGATTGTGACCCTTATTATAGGTATCACTTCACGATGAACGATGTGAAGTGAATTTAGGTCCTTATTATGGAAGTCGCTTCAGAGACAAAATTAATTACTTGGGTGAACTTGATGTCATAATGAACATCACGCCACCAACATTTTGTCGAAAAAATTAGTTTTTTCCACTACACTGATCACTTCACTATGCGTGGTACTAATTATAGATAAAATCAAGTGGAAGTGAAAACGGTAATAAGGGCCTATATGTCATTTCTCATCCTCTCATTCTGCCATCAACGCATTCCATCGACCAATTGTCACCACAGACACACGTGTAAGCATGAAACAGGAACCAGTGAGAGCCAAGCTCACCTTGTGACGACCTTGATATTTAGTTAAAAGATTACTTTAAAAATGATAATTTATAAGGAAAACAAATTTATATTTTGCGCAGAGGTACGTAGTACTACTCATAATAAACCCTATAATATAATATAATACAATATAATATGATATAATGCAATGCAGTATAATACCATACAACATATTATAATAACATAAAAGACAAAAAAACATGTAAGACAAGATAAGAAATAATATGCTATGATATAATATAACAGTTAATGTGGCAGTGTAAGTTACGCTCTTCATAATAATAATAATAATAATAATAATAATAATAATAATAATAATAATAATAATAATAATAATAATAATAATAATAATAATAATAATAATAATAATAATAATAATAATAATAATAATAATAATAATAATAATAATAATAATAATAATAATAATAATAATAATAATAATAATAATAATAATAATAATAATAATAATAATAATAATAATAATAATAATAATAATAATAATAATAATAATAATAATAATAATAATAATAATAATAATAATAATAATAATAATAATAATAATAATAATAATAATAATAATAATAATAATAATAATAATAATAATAATAATAATAATAATAATAATAATAATAATAATAATAATAATAATAATAATAATAATAATAATAATAATAATAATAATAATAATAATAATAATAATAATAATAATAATAATAATAATAATAATAATAATAATAATAATAATAATAATAATAATAATAATAATAATAATAATAATAATAATAATAATAATAATAATAATAATAATAATAATAATAATAATAATAATAATAATAATAATAATAATAATAATAATAATAATAATAATAATAATAATAATAATAATAATAATAATAATAATAATAATAATAATAATAATAATAATAATAATAATAATAATAATAATAATAATAATAATAATAATAATAATAATAATAATAATAATAATAATAATAATAATAATAATAATAATAATAATAATAATAATAATAATAATAATAATAATAATAATAATAATAATAATAATAATAATAATAATAATAATAATAATACATGATGTAATAAACTACAGAATTATATGTTGTAATATACTATGATAAACATTGCATTTTAGGATGGGCTTTAACTTATGAGTCAATTCGCACCCTCTCATTCTGCTACTAACGCAGAAGGCGATAGCACCCAGTCGACGCCGTTCTATTGACCAAATGTCATCATAGACACACGGGGAGGCATGAGATAGGAACTTGTGAGGACTTAGTTATCTCACCATTTGACGACCAGATTACGAGATCATTCATTAACATTTTCTAATTTGTCACCAAATCTTTTTCATCTTAAACAAGGTCAACTTTATCACAACACCGCTGTTTATAAACACTTGTTATCATAAAATTTTCTCAAATCGGAGGAACACAATTTCACCAAACGCTTTAACCATCGATGTTGTTTTCATTGACATTTTGAAGCGACGCGAACAGATTTCAACTAAAAAAGTTGTTGATTTTGCATTACGATTATTGTATTAAATTACCACAATCTGTACGGCCAGTAAGCCGAAACTTGTTTCGTTCGAGACGTCAGTTTAGACGTTACACTCCTTTGTGTAATAAAAAGTGTCTTGCAAATAGCATTAACTTTACGTCTGCTCAGCGGATTATGTTGATCCGGGGGCTTGCGTCAGCATAATCTGCTGACGCACTGATGAGTCGAAGACGAAACGTAAACTTAAGATTACGATTATTGTTTTGCTTTAAACTGTCTCCGGCATTTGACAGCATTCAAAACAACATATTTTTCATTTACTTGAATATATGCAAAACAAAAACCATATTGGTTGAATCAAAAAGAAATTAGTTAAAACAACTATCGCAAAAATCAAAAACTGCGATATCGAAATTTTCTGAGCGAAGGGTTCTCCGTGCAGTTTCCAATTCCGGAAGCACGGAAAATAGTGGTCATATATTCCAACATGAATCTCACTTTCCTCAGCGATGGTTTGACCGATTTCCACAAACTTAGAATGAAAAGGTCGAAGATTTGTTCATCCCGGATACATAAATATTGTGAGTCGACGGTTTCAACTCGGCAAAACCGCGTTCGTGTGGCTCATAAAAGCTTCTGTTTCATCCGTCCAATGACGTAATCGGTAAGCGAAAGATCAACGAGAAAGCTTATGATTTTTTACCCGAAGTTTCGCTCGATTTTTGTTCTAAAAAACTTCGGGTTTTGGTCCGAAGGTAAATCTAGGGAAAACATCATAAAAAGTTTATTCCCACATTAGTTGCAAGTATCAGGCGCGAGAAGCTAGTCGGCGATAACGTTGGTTCATACGTTTATATCTTAATTGAAATTGTTGGTTCGAATGTTCAATCTTATTGTTTCTTCTTCTGAAGGTGGAATAATCAAGCTAGTTGCCATTCTTGAGGCAAATAGGATTAAATCGACATACATGGTTCATAATATGATATCGTTTCATACAAAATACCGCTGATTGAGGAATATTAGAAGTTATTTTAAAAACCTTTAGTAGTGTGAACAATGAAACTTTTATAATTTACAGATGTGTGAACGTTGTTTACTAAGCCCATTATCCCTAGACCGGCCTTTCAAAATATCATATTCCTAGAACCATAATATCCCTCATTAATATACCTCACAAGTTGTACCAAGACATAACCATCGGTACAGCTTGTTCCAAATTACAATTTTGCCGAAGTGCACAAATTATACAACCCAAAAGTAGACCATCAAATTTCACAGAACGTTTTACGCTTGTCTTCCGTGTTTGTTTTCTTTGTTTAACTTGAACAAGTTTTTTGAAGATTAGAATGTAGAAAGCGTGGTGGCTTTTACAATTCCGCCACACCTTCCCCGTAAGAAAAATAATAGAATCATTTTCGTTAAATTGAGAAAAAACTAAGGTTGTGTCTCAGGAGATCTTTTACAATATTGTCTAAAGTGTTGTGTGTTTTACAATGTTTTAATTTTTGTTCTGTGAGCATTCCTGGATTTGATTTTGCTTTTATATTGTTGTACAATGATCAACAGTGTAATTTGTGTGATATAATGTTATTTCAAGAAGTAATAATAAGATTATTTTGAATGTGAGGAGGATATAGTCATAAAATAATGTTTTGAAGTTAATAGTATATAGTTGTATAACGGTATTTTCCTATAATTTGATTATGCTATGGTAATGATGTAGGTACGAGTATAATTACAAGGTATATAATATGATATAAAATATAATAGTTTCAAATTTTGTTCATGATTAAAAATTCGTGTTTTTCATAAAGTTGTAATTAATTTTTGAATAATACGTGGTAATATTGTTATATTTGATTACAATTTAACAATTTGATTTTTGTGAACTGGATGAGTTTCCTTTGTTTCTAGGTTTTCTATTGTTGCATTTGAGTGGTCTATGTTTTACTATGTACAGGCCTTTGAAAATTTTGTTAAATTTTGTTCTATTGTGATTTTCTAACATTTTGATTTATTTTCTTGATCTGAGTTTCTGAGTTTTACTTTCAACGCTGCAGTTTTTAATTTGTCACTAAATGGGCTGTTGGTAGAATATTCTCACTAATAGTACTGTTGTTGTACCGTTGAATTCCACTATGTCACGTCATTACACTCTCACAAAGTCACTATTTTTCCGAAAGTGTATCAAACGTTATAATACAGATACGTATTTTGGAATGTTATTTACATCCTTCTTCAGTGTATCGGTTTTATAAGTTTATTAAAAGAATGCTGCAGTGAAGTTCCTTTTATACTAACGTAAGTAGGTAGAAACGTAATTAGGTAAACCACAAAAGGAGCAAAAAAAATTGAAAAGGAAAAATACAGGTAACAGAAAAACTGGAAGAGTTAAGTGTTTTCTATGTTTGTTTTTTTCTTCTTCTTAGATATGGGTAGTAACTGGAAAACCCAAGAAGATCTATTCCCTTGGTCTCGGTTTAATCTCTTTAGATGGAGTTATTTTTAATATTACTAAACTTTCTGCTGAATCTAATTTCCATGGATTGGAAATTTGTCTTAAGATTTTTATGTCATTAGTAGTCAGGGCCGGTGAAACATGTTAAGCCCAGGTGGGTAGTTTTTCGATTTTTTAACAATATTTTGTTTCGTTATTAATTTGCATAAAATGTGTAAATACGAAGTTTGAAGCGTTTTCGGTATTTTGTTTTAAAACGGAATTGCACATTTAAGGATTAAATACGCCATGAAATTACTGTGGGGTTATTCGAACTGTTGACATAGAACTCTCCAACTAGATTCAAAATCACTGCCAATATTTGTTTTAAGTATAAGGGCAGTGGCCTTGTCTTGTTCCGTATAAACTTATTTGTGTGTGCGAATTTTCGAAATTAATTCTTTTAGAATTTTAGTTACTCTGACCGTTAAGTTCGTTGGGGCTGATGATGGAAGGTGCTGAATTCGCGCATATATGTCTCGTGCGATCGTGTTCGATCAAAATATGTCTCGTTTCAAGCGAACGGCGCATGAAACAAATCCATAAACAGTCCAGTCACTGATGTGCATAACACATTGCTCAAAAAGTCCCAAGACTGACCCAAATGTAAAACTTACCTCATTTTTCAAAAGAACCAACCTTCAGATGTCAAATTTTCACCTTGATCTCACTGTGGCGTTACTTGTTCACTTATGAAAAAAAATGGAAATAACGAGTTCTGTATGCTGATAAAGCAACGGTTTGGGAGGTGTTACCCGCACTCGCATCCATTGAAAATAAAGATTTGTGTGTATTCTGATTTCAAACGGGACCAATAGATGCAATCGTCAGAAAAAGTCAAGCAAGTTTTGATAATCGCGATGAATGAACGCAAAATTGATGTTTGTAAAATTAAAAGTGCTGAAATGGTTAGGACATTAACTGGAAGCGCTTTTATGATCTTACGCGAAAAACTGGACACATAAAAGGTTTTTTTTTCCAACCGAACAAAATCAACAACGCAGTAACGATCAAGAGAGGTGTTTGGCACTGTTAAGTCGCAATAAAAAGGATTTCTTTCGTTTGTATGAAACAGTGAACGAAACTTAGATCCACCATTTTTCTCCGGAGTCATATTAGCATTCATACGGAGAAAGTCGTCCGAAAATGTAACAGGTAGCTGGAACAATCATGGCGTCAGTTTTCAGATACTCGAGGTATAATAAATATTGACTATATTGAAAAAGAAAGCACCATCTAAAGTGATTATTACATTGAATTATTGATGCGTTTGTAATGCGACATCAAAAAAGCCATTTTTAACCAAGACAGTGCTCCGTGCCACAAGTCAATGAAAATAATGGCCAAATTGAACGGATTGGTCTTCGCTCTGTTTCCTCACCCACCATATTCTCAATAACCTAGCTTCAGCGACTACTTGTCCTACGAAGGCCCGGCAGGTGGTCCGCATGCTGGTCATCGACTGGAGCGGTCTTCCGTGGGCGGTGATGGTGATGTTACGGAAGAGGAACGTACTCATTGAAGAACAGAAATCTTATGAAAACCGGGGAAATCCTGATAAAATGTTTTGGGAAACAAGAAAAATTATACATGGTTCGTTACACATTGAAGTTTGAATCACCGATTATCTAAAATATATATATTCATCTACTCGAATCGTTGCGTAAAAATATATCCAAGCAGTATTTGTAATGATATCTAAAATCAGTTGAAAAAAAGTTGAAATGTAAATGTTCAAACCACTGTTTATACAGTTTCATTTCCTGTATTTTGAACTTGCACCTCGGTAGCCCTACGTCAAAAGATTTTGAGTAATTTCATTTTTTCATCGGTACTTTCCAATACACGAGTGATTCATTGATCAGATGCTTAAGCTCGTCTCCTCTGGTTGGAAAAAAGTAAAAGTTAAGTTACTACAAGATTTCTGCTTACTCAAATGATCCTTATCACATCTTACCTTTCTGCTTTATATCTTCACACCATTACTCTACTAGCTGAACTAGGGTTCTATAATTTTGAATTTATTTATTATTCCGAGTTACATTAGAAATTTCAGGTGGTTAATTACCTACCTTTGGAATTTTCAGGTGGGTAATACTACCCACCGTACCCACCTCTTTCGCCGGCCCTGTTAGTAGTGAGTTCATGATCTTCAAAAAAGGCATCGATGCTTTCGCTATTTCTGAGATATGTTCCTTGAAACGAATGTCTAGTGTACTCTTTGTTTGTCCGATGTATATTTTATCGCAACGAGGACACGAGATTTTGAATACCCCAGACTTTTTCAAATTCTCTGTACGATCTTTTATAGAACCTAGTAAAGTTTTCAATTGGTAGTTCATACTGCTGAACAATAAATCAAAACCAATTTTTTTAGTTTTGATTCTAGTGGGTGTGAAATATTTCGATTGAAGTCCATCGATATTCTTTTATAATTTTCAGAAGGGGGGGTCAAAGTTGTAAGTGATTGTTTTTTCAACAGTCTCAATTATTTATCGAAGATGGTTTGAATTGTATGCTCTGGATATCCATTGAACTTTCCAATTTCGAAAATAAAGTTTTTCTCTTTTTTCGCAGCATCTTTTCTAAGGGGCAAGTATAGCATTCTGTGGATCATATGGTGAAATGCTGTCATTTTGTGTTGATGAGAATGATTAGAAGTATTTGGTATGACACGGTCCGTATTGTTAGGCTTCCTATATATTTCGAAAGTTAAGGATTTTGCTTCCCGGACAATAAGAATATCCTAGAAAGGTAAACTGTTGTCTTTCTCTTCCTCATAGGTGAATTTAATATTTGTATGTAAATTATTAATTATTTCTAAGAAGTTTGATAAATCATTGCGTTTGATGATGCAAAATATATCATCTACGTATCTCCACCAGTGATTAGGTAATAATCTCTGCGTATTTAAAAGTTCTTCAAGGTTTGCCATAAATAATTCTCATAAAAACGGGGAGAGTGGATTACCCATTGGTGCCCCTTGTAATTGTTTATAAAATTCCCCTCTGAATTTGAAATAATTTACATCCATGCAAAGCCGAGTTAGAGTAAGATAAGACCGTACTTTGCATTTCCATAAACTACTACTATTTTTTTGAAATAACCAATCTTCCAACAGATTGATTGAGTCCTTCACTGGAACACTGGAAGATACCATCATTTCGTCATCTTCGATTTCGCCTGAATTCTGAAGTTGAGTAGTGAATACCTGTGTGTTAGGAACTGATTTACTGACGAATTTTTTTGGCAAAGATTGGAATTCTTTTACTAGCCATTTGGAGATTTTTTGAGTTGGGGGCCCTACTGAAGAAACGATTTCCCTTATTTCGTTACCAGGTTTATGAACCTTTGGTAGTCCTTTTATTTTGGATAACCCCTAACCCCTCTTAGAAACTTTGAGACTACTGAGATTGATATCGAAGTTTGGGTTGCATTCATGAAGAGTTTTATCTACTTTTTCAATAATATCTGGAAGGGAATCGGCTCTATGAGGGCCGTCACTGACTTTTTGGATTATCAGATTGTCATAATAATCTTTGTCCATAATTACCACTTTGTTTCCCTTATCAGCCTTAACATAAAATACAGGCTTTTCCCGCAATTGTTTCACTGGTTCTTTATCATCCATATTTTGTTGATTTTTCAATGAAGTGTTTTTAATGATATCAGCTACAATAGTTCTGGCATCATTAGTTCGAGAAAAAGAAAGATTACAGTTATTTAGGCCTGTTAGTTTGATTTTGTATTATAATTCTGAGTAGTACTCATCATATTTATATATCGGTTCTATGAATTCTGGATTTTTCAATTAACACATGGATCAATAAGTCCCGAGACTAAAGCAGAGATGGCACTCGTAGTAAACCAGTAACCACGTCTTTCTAGAGTACTAACCTTTGCTTGAAACGGGTCAAAATTTTAAGTCGATCCGACCAGAAACAGCTGAGTTATCGAGGTTGGAGTAAAGTTGTTCTGTAGTTTGTTTAAAAAATGGAAAAAGAAATGGAGTTTCGTGTTTTGAGAAAACATTGTTTTCTAATGGGTAAAAACACCGTGCAAGCGAAACTATGGATTGAAAAATGTTATCCGGACTCATGTCCATCAAAAGCAACGGTTTGTCGGTGGTTTGCCGAGTTTAAACGTGGTCGTACCGACACAAATGACGCGGAACGCTCGGGTAGACCTGTGGAAGCCGTTACACCGGAAAATGTGAGTAAAGTGACAAAAATTATAATGAAAGATCGTAAAGCGAAGCTCCGTGAGATTGCTGAGACGACACAGATATTATATGGAAGTGTATTTACTATCCTTCATGAAAAATTGAGCATGAAAAAGGTTTTTTTCCAAGTGGGTGCCGCGATTGCTTTCGATGGAACAAAAACAGCAACGAGTCGATGATTCAGAAAGCAGTTTATCGTTATTTACTCGCAACAAAAAAGATTTCTTGCGTCGTTACGTGACCATGGACGAAACATGGATACATCTCCAGAGTCGAAGCGGCAGTCATCTGAGTGGCGCACAGCTGGCGAAAGACGTCCGAAGCGTCCGAAAACGCAGTAGTCAGCTGGCAAAGTCATGACGTCAGTTTTTTGGGATACGCATGGTGTGATTTTCATTGACTACCTCGAAAAAGGTAAATCGATCAACAGTGATTATTATATTGACTTACTGGTGCGTTTGAAGGAGGAAATCGCAAAAAAACGACCGCACATGCAGAGAAAAAAATCCTTTTTCATCAAGACAATGCACCCTGCCACAAGTCGATGAAAACAATGGCGGAATTGAACGAATTGGGCTTTGATCTGCTTCCCCACTCCAGGGAAAAAGATTTGGCTCAAATGAGGAGGTCATCGCTGAAACTGAAGCTTATTTTGAAGCGAAAGATAAATTTTTTTATAAACATGGTATTGAAAAATTGGAAAAACGTTAGAACCATTGTATCACCCTAAAAGGTGATTATGTTGATGAATAAAAAAAATTTTGCAAAAAAATGTTGTTTCCATTGTTAGTCTCGGGACTTATTGATCCATGTGTTAGTTTGGTACTGATGCTGTTTTACCAAAAATCAATTCAAATGGTGCTTACGGGAAGTCGGTGTGAGGAGTCGTATTGTAGCAAAACGCGTAGTAAGGCAGCCAGTCATCCCAATCATTATGTGATTCGTTGACGAACTGTCTTACGTAATCATTCAGACATCGTTGATTTCTCTCTAGACTTCCGATAGTTTGAGGGCGATACCGACGACACGACCTGACACTCCAAAGAAAAGTCGGCATCAAAAGTGTTCGTTAACGATTTACCACCGGTTACAGCAAGACAAAAAGTGCCATAAAACGATTTGAAGCTTTAAGTTGTATGCTCTGATCTTGTGTCATGCAAGCTCGGATGAAATTCCATGTTATGTCGTTTCGCCTGAGAAATTGACAACTACCCCAGTCGCCTGAGAAATTGACAACTACCCCAGGGTAAATTTTGAGAACTTAAGATTAATTTCTTATTTATATAAGATGAACTCGATTGATAATGAGAAAAAGTTTATCGCTTCAACCGAAATCGCAGAATGGTAGAGAAATTTAACGCTATAAAAATAACTTATTGCATACTTGGACACAAGCTTGGCGAAGAGAAGCTTATATATCGAAATTCGTATCGCAAGTATGCACAAAAATATAATTGCATACATTTGGGATACTGGTGTAATTTCGTAGGCTATTAGACAAATACAAATCAAGACAAATAATGTTCGGTGGTGGTTCCTAATCAAGATCAATCTAAGCAGGCTCTCGTGCAATTGTGTATTCAAAAGTGTTACGATTGATTGAACTGTTTGATTGTACATCTTTGAAAATTTTGGTTGCCTTGTTCCACAACAATGGTTCGAACAACCCCATGGGGCTGATCCTTGTAGTTTTTTTTGTATTTCTTTAGACTTAATTGAATGATTTACTAAGACCAAAATACACCCATCTCAGCTCGGATTATACGACAGCTGATAGAAATTGTACTGGTAGGAAAATTCCAAGACACGGTGCAGTACATTGCGGAAACGAATTTCTATCAGCCATCATTTCTTGCAGATACAGGATTTTCCACTACAATTGAAACAAATCTCTGGCAGCGGTCAAAATCGTCCTCTATAAAATATTCGGTTTGTGGAATGGCATCAACATTTGTTTAGTTTACATTCTAAAATCTGTTTAAAACCAATAACCAAGGTTATGGTAACTGTTATTCAAAATCAATAATTTATCAACATGTGCTGCCAGTTTCAACATTTTTTCTAGAGATTTCGTTTCGACATTACCATTTACCGAGGGGTATAGTGGTTTTCAGCTGAACATAGAATGCGACGGAATCGTCGCAGAATTGCGAAATAATCAGAACAGCGTCAGAACCACAGATGCCAGGTGTGCAGATTGGTATGTAAGTTTGCAATTTCGGTTGTTAGCAGTCTTTGCAATAAAGCAGATTTTTTTGCAGATTTTCGAAGTTTTTAAAAACAAATTGTAATAGTTTATTTTTATAGTTAAAACCGACAATGTTTCGAATAGAGCACGAGGTTTTGAAGACCAAGGCGTCGATTAATACAAATTATGAATGAAAAGGAAACATACTAAACACAAAATAACCATTATGTCAAATAAATAGCACACGCTTGAAAAAAATCCGTGCAAGTTGTAGCCGAAATCCATTATGATTGAAGTTTAAATAGAAATTTGTCATTGTAACGGTTAAAATATTTGTTTTTCTGGCTCGTGGTCTCGAAGGGGTTGAATCGATGCGAATGACAGTTTTACTATCTTTGCGGCATTTTGTCGCTATCTTATCGCATCGCAATCTTTTCTAACCGACGGTGAAAATTACAATAGTTAAATTTGCTATACATTTTCGATAGGCGAGTGGCAGGTCGTGTCGTCGGTGAAAATTGTCGTGAAAGTGTCGAAAATTTTTGGATAATTTTGAGTAATTCGCAAATTTTGTGGAAGACTTCATTTTTATATTCGGTTCTCTGATCTGTCCGTAAACAGACGGGGTTCCGTATATTAGAATGCAATGTTCGACAAAAGCTTGGCTATTGGCACATTGTCGCAAAACTGAGATGTAGAGGCGCTGCTTGTTTAGAGATGATAGTTTCAGCAAGAGCTGTCAAATCGGTAGGAAAATTTCTAATTACTCCAACTTTCAACGATTTCTTATTAAAACGGGCAAATTCATTTGAAAAATCATAGTAGAAGTTGAAGAAAAAGTTTTTACTCTGAAGTGGTAATGTTGATCTTAGTTCATTGTGTGAAATCTCCGAAGCTATCATCAATGTTCCTAGCCGCTCTCCAACTAGTTCTCACCCTTTCATAACAACTGCTATGATTGAAAAAGCGTGTATTAAGATGAAATCATCTTCCAAAGCTGGACCGGATGGTATTCCTTTATTAGTATTAAAAAAATGCTCAAAGAGTCTTCTTATTCCACTGTCGATGTTGTTCAATATTTCTCTTAGATCAGGAACATTTCCAAATATTTGGAAAACATCATTTATTTTCCCAGTTTTCAAGAAGGGAAATTAAGCCGATGTAGCCAATTATCGTGGTATAGCTGCACTATGTGCCGTATCTAAATTATTTGAAACTATAGTTCTGGATTTCTTGAAACACAACAGCAACAACTACATTTCAGAAACTCAGCACGAATTCATGCCGAAACGATCAACTGTAACAAACTTACTCTGCTACACTTCTTTTATAGTTCGATCTCTACAAGCACGCCTACAGGTTGATGCAATCTACACTGATTTCTCTGCAGCCTTTGACAAAATAAACCACCAAATAGCAGTAGCAAAACTCAATAGACTTGGCTTTAGTGGATCGTTGCTAAATTGGCTCGAGTCGTATCTAATTGGTCGCGAAATGTCTGTAAAGATTGGAGACTTCATTACAGTGCTTTTCGCTGTCAACTCTGGAGTCCCTCAAGGCAGTCACTTAGGTCCATTCTTATTTTTACTCTACCTCAATGATCTCAACTTCATATTAAAATGCCACAAACTATCCTTCGCAGACGACTTCAAGCTATTTTATTTAGTTAAATGTCAAGAAGACACTATATATTTGCAGTCACAGTTAGACTTATTCACAAACTGGTGTCAGGATAATAGAATGGTTTTGAATGCCTCGAAGTGTACCGTTTTGTCGTTTACTCGTAAACGCTCACTGATTACCTACGACTTTAGCATCTCGCACAATATACTGAAACGTGAATCTTCCGTGAAAGATTTGGGTATCATTCTTGATTCCAAGCTGGACTTCAAAAGTCACATCGATTATGTGGTTTCGAAGGCCTCCAAGCTCTTGGGTTTCGTCTTTCGTGTTACCAAGAGCTTTACTAATGTATACTGTCTTAAGGCATTATATTGTGCTCTTATCCGTTCGACGCTAGAATATGCAGCTGTTGTCTGGGCACCTCACTATCAAATCGACATTACACGCATCGAAACTATCCAGCGTAAATTTGTTAGATTCGCTCTGCGCAATTTACCTTGGAGGGATTCCACTAATCTTCCTAGCTACAAAGATCGTTGTAAGCTTATTGACCTGGATCTGCTATCTGTTCGTAGGAATGTCTCCAAAGCCGTTTTTGTTGCTGATTTATTACAATCACGTATCGATTGTCCCGAACCTCTGCAATTGATTAATCTGGACATTCATCGACGTAATCTACGCTCTCATCGTTTCTTGAGTTTACCCATTGCACGAACAAATTATGGTTACAATGAACCATTTTCCAGTATGTGCAGGACATTCAATAGCTGCTCCAATGTTTTCGACTTTCATCTATCCCGAAATATGATCAAACGATTGTTTCATTGCCACTTGTCAGATTAACTTTGGATCAGGTTTTGTCTGTAACCGTTTGTATTTTTGTTCAACCTAGGTTGGTTGAACAAAAATACAAAAATTTCTCCCATCACCGTTGGAAACTACTCAGATTCGCTCGATGATATTAACCCTTTCGCTCCCCTTCTCATTTTCTTCGTCTTCTTTATTTCTATTGGAAACTAATCAGATTCGCTTGCAAATACTAACCCGGTCGCACTTCCTTCTTTCCTCCGTCTTCCACCATCTTTTCGATTACTAATTAGATCTACTTGCCGATTCTAACCCCGTCTTTCTCTCCGTCTTCCACCATCTTTTCGACCACTAATTAGATCTACATGCCGATTCTAACCCCGTCTTTCTCTCCGTCTTCCACCATCTTTTCGACCACTAATTAGATCTACTTGCCGATTCTAACCCCGTTGTTCGACCACGCTTACTTTCCACCCCCTTCACCTACCTTCATCATCCATTTACCTATCCCCTTTTCTCCGCCAGTTGAAGCAAGAACACTATTGCTGCCATGTAGTGCTTGGTGTCATCAACTAGATATAGGGTTATAGGTGTAGTTTTAATTACAAGTTTTTATTGTTAGTGTTAAGCCTTATTGTATCTGTTGGATCATTGTAATCTGTTGATACGAACGATGAGGAGGTTTTATGCCTGCTGGAGAGAGAGATTGCCAAGTTTCATCTCCATCGGGGTTTCCCCTGCTCCCAAAAAATAAACAAAAATAAACAAAAAAAAATAAATAAAAATCTACCGTTTATTCAGAATAGAGCATTAAACTTGGTTTGATGCCATTTTTCAAATGCCTGGAAATAACAAATAAAGTATCAAAAATGAATAGTACTCGATCGCTATACATTCTAGCACTCGAGAAATCAACATTACACTGGTTCCTGTTTAAAAAAATGTTGATCCGAAAAAACCTAACCTTACCCAATTTCAAACATTTCTGAAGGTTTTCTATGTTGTATCGTAGTTTACACTAAAAAAAAGTAGTAGTAATCACTTTGAAATCGATTTTCTTCTACTCCGAGTGTACTTTAATTGCTGATATCTATTTGTACTATTGAATAAACGATAAAAATGTTGCAAATCACTACTGCCGATATGAAAATTTCCGAAAGAATCCTCCTTTTCTTAGTTCCATTTTTCATTGGCAGGTGTCATTACCGGTAAATCCACTTTGCAACAATGTGCCGATTGTTTCTGCTTGTTTGTCTGGAGATGGTTGTACTATGATATATTTAGATAAGTCGCATTGAATTGTTAGCGCGTATCTATTTCCTGAATTCCATAGCTTTTGAAGAAAATGTTTTTTGTGGTGTTGATGTTTGAATACAATTTTCTGTTGTTCTAAAGGTGTGCTTATTTTCTTTGCATTTTATACAATTATAAAATTCGAAGTATTCGAAGATGTTGATTGAGTATTATTATTCTAAAAGTCGTTAATTTTGTTTTGCAGTTGTTTGTTTATTTCGGCTCTCGTTTGAACCTTTAAAATAGACATATTTGCTAAAATGTCTGAGCTAATTTTAATTCTAGAGAGCCCGTCCGCTCCTACATTAAATTTACCTTGAATTTTCTATGCAGCGACGATAGTAGTTACAAAATGCTACGACTTCATGTGCATTAGTAGTGGTAGGATAATTTTTTTATTTTTGAAAATTTGGATGGATCTGGTTAAATACCTTTTTCCGAAATGTGATGACCCAAATATGTGACGTCACCTCCGAAAAAATTACATTTTGTAGGGTTCAATTTAAAATGATTCTGAGTTGTTCAAATATAGCATAGGTCAATCAATTTATATTGAGCATTAATTGGTATATTTTCAATCTTTAGCTGATTTTTCAAATCTAGTATTCGTTTTCTATTTTTATCTTTAAATAATTTTGGTATTTATTAGTTAACTTTGCACATGATCTTATTACTATTTAGGTTTGTTTGTATCAGTTCATCACTTTTGTTCATATAACTGGTTATTGGTTGAACTCATGGAAGAGAAAACAGTCTAATATTGAATAAAATTTAAATCAGAACTTCAATAGACTTAAGGAAATGATGAAAGAAGTTTCATGTAAGAAAGGTCACGACAAGCAAGAATGTCGCGAACTGGGACATTTGATAGTTTACCTTGAGTACGCAAGGAATGTATTAGTTGAAATTTGACATCACGATACTCCACGCATGTCCAAACGACATGATCAATATCGCGATAACCTTTGCCACAAGCACAATGATTATTCTCGGAAAGTCCAATTCGAAGGAGTTGTGCATTGGACTTGAGTATGGACATCACACAAACGAAGTCTCTACTCACATCCAATCCCCTGAACCATGCCTTTGTCGATATTTTAGGAATAATTGAGTGCATCCACCGACCCAGATCATCTCTATCCCAAGAAGCTTGCCACCTGGCAAGTGTTCTTTAGCAAGACACGCTATAGAATTCGTTGAATTCTCTGGAATGGAGCAATGAGCCGGGACCCAAACTATTGTGATTTGATAATTATTATGTAATATGTCGTTCAGGAACTGTTTTATTTTGTCCAAGAAAAACGGTTCATTTTTGCCAGCATCGTTTGAGCGAATGGCTTCAATTGCACTCAGACTATCTTTGAAGAGGGAATAATGGTTTGGAGATATTGTGACGATTACACTCAAACTATAATGAACTTCTGCTAACTCTGCTTTATAAACAGATGCAGGTTCTTGAAGCCTAAATGAAGCCGAAACATCATTGTTAAATATACCAAACCCAGTAGCTTCTTAAATTCGTGATCCGTCCGTGTAAAATATTTTCTCAGAGTCAATATGCCTGAACTTACTTGTAAATAATGTTGGGATTTTCATCGAGTGTAGGTGTTCTGGAATTCCACGCACTTCGCTCTGCATGGATGTGTCGAAAAATAACGTTGAGTCAGGGACATTTGAAAGGCTGTCACGGATAGGAATATTTCTTGAAAGGTCGATTTCCTGTGACATATGGTTAAATATACTATCATAAATCTTGTTTGAGATTGAAGCTCAACTAGCCTTTCGAAGTTATTAATAACCAGTACGAAGTTATTAGATCCAGTACCTCACATCAATGGAAGAACTCTCGCCAAAACTTCAAGACTCATTGTATGTGTCGAATGCATGCAGCCTAAAGTAATTCGCAAAAAACGATACTAAATTCGCTCAAGTTTGATTATATGAGAGTATGCAGTGGAACGAAAGCAAACGCATCCATATTTCATCACTGAAAGTATTGTTGTCTGATACAATTTTAATAGATCTTCCGGATGAGCACCCCACCAAGATCCTGTTATTGTTCGAAGATAATTGACTCTTTGTAGCAAATACCTAATGTGTCCTTAGAATCAAACTACACCCCGAGGTATTTGAAAGACAATACCTTTTGGAACATTCTTCCCATCATATGAAGCTGAAGCTGCGCAGGATCATGCTCTCTTGAAAAGACGACCAGCTCTGTTTTCTCCGTAAAGAATTCGATACCCAGATGAACAGCTAAAACAGCTAAGTTATCTAAGGTATCTTGCAACGGATTTTGTAGATCAATAGCTTTGGGTCCAATAACTGAAACCACGCCATCATCCGCCAATTGTCTTAGTGTACATGGGGTTACTAGACAACTGTCAATGTCATTCACGCAAAAGTTATAAAGGAACGGACTGAGGCATGAGCCTTGCGGGACACCCATGTAGCTGATTATGAATGTTGCCAAATCGCCATGTAAAAAAGGCGGGTATCGTGAATACGAAAAAACTGACTGGATATCGTGAATACGAAAAAACTGACACGCTCCCATCACTTTTCCGAATATCAGTTAGTTGATTGATTGTATGAATTGTGCAAACTTTCTCTTTTTTCACTAATAGAGTTTGAAGCGATGCACCTACATTAAAGTACAGATTAGTTACATTAAACAGCTACTATTCTACAACTATATATTCCAAACTTGTAACAATTCCTTTTTAATTTGCCAATATAGGAGGCTAGGTACGACAAATTTGTAGTTTATTTTTATTGAAGCTATAAAGTTCGAAGATATCCGATTCTTCTCGAAATTTCAGTACGAAACAATTGCAATAGCCTGGTCTGAAATGTTTCGACGATTTTCGGTATGCAAGAGTAATTTTAATAATAATAATGATAGTAATAATAATGATGATGATAATAATAATAATAATAATAATAATAATAATAATAATAATAATAATAATAATAATAATAATAATAGTAATAATAATAATAATAATAATAAAAATAATAATAATAATAATAATAATAATAATAATACAGATTAACCTGTATATATGGCAACCCTGTATCGCATGGCATATTTTCACACGACCCCATACTAGTATAAAGATGTGTTCAACATCATCACATTCGCTTTCGCATTGCCGTTCGTAATTGAATGTGTTAGTGACAGTACAAATCTGCCTTTCTTCCGGTTTTCGTGCTGACAGTGTCTCGTACGTTCAGAGTAGCTGCTATGACGCTATTTCTCACATCACATTTCATTTTATACCTGCTACTGGCAACGTTGTATGGACAGCCCCTTTGTTAGAATTCCTTTCCTATAGACAAAACGGGAAACAGTGAAACGATATAAAAGAGAGAGTTATAGCACAGCAGCAGCCAGTAATACTGAATCTTGTGGAATTTTTAAGCAGAAACACGCACACAGGAGGAAGAGTTAAGGACAAGGCAAAGTCCCGCTCGAACCGTGCTGGTCTGCAGTTCCCAGTTGGCAAAATCCATCGTCTGCTCCGGAAGGAAAACTACGCAGAGCGTGTCGGTGCCGGTGCATCGGTCTATCTGGCGGCAGTGATGGAGTACTTGGCGGCCGAAGTGTTGAAATTGGCCGGTAATGCTGCCCATTGACAACAAGAAAACGAAAATCATCCATCGCCATCTGCAGCTGGCCATCCGTAACGATGAGGAGTTGAAAACCCCGTCCTTTTCAGGACGACCTCATCACTGTGATAAAGAAATATTTTGGATTGCTTTAAGTTTGGCCAGTTCTGATACGCCTGGAAAGTAGAATGCGCAAATCAAGTGGAAACATTTGTTCATCTCTTTCATTTGTTCAATTTGTTCAACTCTGTTTCGCACGGCATATTTGTATACTAGTATAAAGATGTGTTCAAAATCATCACTTTCGCATTGCCGTTCCTAATTGAATGTGTTAGTGACGATGCAAATTAATTTAACTTCCATCTTGATGAATCTTTTGGTAGGAAATATTGAGATCTGATAGGGTTCTCGTGTGTGTCTTGTTTCAGCAATGGGCTTGCTGGACTTTTTGGCTGCCTTTCTACCGATTTTCGGTGTCATTGTGCTGACGATGTCTCGTGCATTCAGATCGGGAAACAGTGAGACGACAGGTCCTCGATGTTGCTCTCGTGTGTCTTGTTTCGGGAACAGTTGCTCAGCAAATGGTAGGAAAAATGAACCACTCAACTTGAATGCTCTTGTATTTTTCAGACATCTCGCGTTCTGATTGGCTGGTGCTGTCATGGGTTAAATCAAACAGGTTTTTCAATAGTGTACTATTAAAAAACTTTAATGTTGTTGCAATACACGTTCAAGGTAAAAATTTTCGATTCTATTGGTAGTTAGATTATATAAATCCTTCTACAGATCACTGAGCTATGAGCTTTCAAAATACGAGAAAGGCAAGCGCGCCTTATGAATTATCTTCTTTTATACTCGTTTATACCAAACATTTCCGAAAAGTTTAATTCTGAACTATTTGAGAATATGTCACAGAACTGAAAATTTTATTATAAAATTGTGATCATATTTCCGATGGCGTGTAGCAAGAATTATGTTGATTCATTAGATATAACAGGAGATATTCACGATCAAAAACTTATCACTCTCTCAGAGGGTGAATTTCGAAAAGGCGCCCCATAGTAAAGTAAGTCGTATTCACGACAAAATACATGCATTTCTCTGACAAAAGGTTGTGCAAATAATTATTTATAATCGCTGAAAGTCCATGTTGATGGATCGTGTCTGAAAGAACATCAATGGAAACTGAATCATACGCTCCTTTAATGTCTAAAAATACAGATGCCATTTGTTGCTTTTGAGCGAAGTCAATTTGGATGTCAGACGAAAGTAATACAAGGCAATCATTCTTCCCTTTATTTCTATGGAAGCCAAACTGAGTATCTGACAACAAACCGTTCGTCTCGACTCAAGTGTCAAGACGTCGAAGAATAATTTTTTCGAACAATTTTTTGATGCAGGACAACATTGCAATGGGTCTATATGAGTTGTGATTGGAAGCTGGTTTCCCCGGCTTTTGAATTTTCCCTTGCCTCCAGTCAGGTGGAACAATATTTTCCTCAAGAAACTTGTTGAACAAATCCAACAATCGTCTTTTTGCGAGATCGGCCAGATTCTTCACCAAGTTGAATTTAATTCTGACCAACTCAGGAGCGTTTTTGTAACAAGACATGAGTGCTACGGAAAATTCCATCGTTGAAAAGGGCTATCAAAGGAATCATTGTTTGGAGAAGACTCCCAAATAATGCTCTGCGTAGGAACAGAATCTGGACAAACATTCCTCGCAAAATCAAATATCCTTCGGTTCGAGTATTCCTCACTCTCATTTCCTACGTTAAGATTCCTCATTTGTCTGGCCGTATTCCAAAGAGTTCTCATTGAGGTTTCTCTTGACAAACCTTCGACAAAATGTCTCCAATAGCTACATTTCTTGGCTCAAGTATGCTCATCTACTTGCTTTCTAAAGTCAAGAATTTTTCAAAATTCTGAGTAGTTCCTCTTCGTCGTTTTAAAACGCCTTGGAAGCATTTTGTTTCGCGTGTTTAGCATATGAGCACTGTTTTTTCCACCAAGGGTTTGGAGGCCTTCTGTTAGACGATGGAAAACGAAATCGTATGGTTTGGGCTTTTTTTTATTCAATAATATAATATATATTTAGGCACACTGCTTAACCTATAAATCTAATACTTTTAATCTTAATTAACGACTTACTTAAAACTAGAATAGTATCATTAGATTATGCCGTCTCGGATTTTCGAAAATCCAGCATTCAGCTGGCTATCGGCAGTAGTCGGTGAATTGAATATTGCATGAGCCTTCCAGATGGCGTTGTTAGATATCTATGGCCGCTTCCTTCGGTCCGTGTGGGTCCGCGGGAAACACCCCCAGGCTACGAAGGCCCGGCGGGTGGCCCGCATGCTGGTCATCGAGTGGAGCGGTCTTCCGTGGGCGGTGATAGTGATGTTACGGAAAAGAATGAAGAAAAGTAAATATTGTGGTACGCGAGGTAAAAAAAGGTATGGAAACAAAATGTCTGAAATCTGCAGATATCTAATTAGTTGCCATCGAGATGGTGAAGAGACAGGGAAAGGGGGAACGAAAAAGTTTGTGACAAAAAAAAGATCTTGTTAGTTCCAATGAAGATGATGGACAGGGACGGGGATCGAGAGAATCGAACGGATGTTAGTGTCGAACCAGTAGGTGGAGATTATACTTTCTGAGCCAGGAATAACACATTACACTTGGATACAAATGTGTTTGAGGAAATGGTATATGAGAAGCAAATATAGACTATCCCGAATCGCCAACACATCCCGAACCGGAACCTCAGGCGATAAGGGATTCCAGTAGCTTCAACCTGGCGTCGCGATGTCCTGATAACCGTCGCAACAGGTGCAAAGATCGCTCTTCGCGGGCCCAACACGCCGGATATGTGCGTTGAAAGTGTAGTGATTTGACATGAGCCGCGATATAACACGAATTAAATCGCGACTCACGTTCATCCCCCTGTACCAAGGTTTCATCGATACCATAGGGATAATAGAATGTAACCATCGTCTCAGTTCGCCTTTGCTCCATGAAGTTTGGCAACTTTCGAGAGTTTTCTGACGAGAGATACTGAAAAATTCATTGAAGCAGATTGGTCTTTCATAAATGTCACCTTCTAATGCGCCCACATTAGCCAATGAGTCTACCTTTTCATTGCCCGGAATGGAACAATGCGAAGGGACCCAGACTAATGATATTAAATAAGACCGTTCAGATGAAGTTTTCAAATGCTTCAGTGTTTTCCCCAGGAAATAAGGGGGATACTTTCCTGGCTTCATTACCCTTCTAAGCTTCTATTGAGCTTAGACTGTCCGTGACAATAAAGTAATGGTCTTTGGGCAAGGTTTCAATGAGCTCGAGGGTGTACTGAATAGCAGCTAATTCTGCGACGTAAACTGAAGGCGGATCACTGAGTTTGTAAGAATCGGTGGTGTTATGATTGAAGATACCGAAGCCTGTGGACCTGTTGATGTTTGATCCGTCAGAGTAAAACACCTTTTCACAGTTTACTGTTCTAAATTTATTATGAAAGATATTAGGGGTCACTTGAGGGTGTGTGTGATCCGGAATTTCACGAATCTCTTCTCTCATGGATGTGTCGAAAAACACAGTAGAATCTGAAGTATCCAAGAAATGAGCACGTTTGGAAACAAACGAAGAAGGAATAATATTCTGAGCCATGTAATCAAAATACAAGGACATGAAACGGGTCTGAGACTTGAGCTCGACAAGCCTTTCAAAGTTTTCAATCGCCATCGGATTCAAGATATCGCATCGGATAATCAATCGATATGAGAAATTCCAGAATCGATTTTTCAATGGTAAGACACCCGCGAGCACTTCGAGACTCATCGTATGAGTCGACTGCATGCAACCTAAGGCAATACGCAAACAACGATACTGAATTCTTTCCAGTTTATTGAAACGGGTGTTCGCGGCGGATCGGAAACAGAAGCATCCATATTCCATTACGGACAATATCATTGTTTGGTACAGCCTGATCAGGTCTCCTGGGTCGGCACCCCACCAAGTTCCGGTAGTTCTGCGAAAATTGATTCTCTGCTGGCATTTTTGTTTCAGATACCTAATGTGACATCTCCAGGTGCCTTTGGAGTCGAACCAGACCCCGAGATATTTAAATGTGAAGACCTGAGCTATGATTCCACCCCCTAGTTAGAGCTGTAATTGTGCTGGTTCTCGCTTCCTTGAAAATACAACAAGCTCAGTTTTCTCCGTAGAGAAATCGACACACATTTGAAGAGCCCATGTCGACAAGTTGTCGAGGGTATCTTGCAATGGTCCTTAGAGATCGGTAGCTTTGGATCCTATAATAGACACAACGTTGTCGTCGGCAAGTTGCCTTAGCGTGCAAGATATGTTGATACATTCATCATTATTGTTTACGTAAAAGTTGTATAAAAGGGGGCTTAAGCATGAGCCCTGAGGAAGACCCATGTAACTGAATCGTATTGTCGGCAAATCACCATGCGCGAAATACATGTATTTCTCGAACAATAGATTATACAAAAAGTTATTCAGAATTGGTGAAAGACCATGCTGATGCAACTTCTCAGATAAGATGTTTATGGAAACTGAGTCAGAAGCCCCTTTGATCTGTAGGAAAACTGACGCCTTTTGTTCTTTACGAGCAAATGCCATTTGAATTTCGGCTGAGAGTAACGCAAGACAATCGTTCGTTCCTTTGCCTCTACGGAAGCCGAATTGTGTGTCTGAAAGTAAGCGTCGACAAAATTGTCTAGACGAAACAGAATCATTTTTTCGAACAATTTCCGGATACAGGAAAGCATAGCAATCGGCCAATACAAGTTGTGATCGGAGGCTGCTTTCCCTGGTTTTTGAATGGCAATAACTTTTACTTATCTCCAGTCATGTGGGACAATATTATCCTCAAGAATCTTATTAAATAAATTCAATAAACGTCTTTTGGCAGAGTCAGGCAAATTTTTCAACAAGTTGAATTTGATTTTGTCTAACCACGGAGTTTTATTGTAACACGATAAGAGCGCAAGTGAGAACTCTACCATCGAAAACGGTGTTTCGTTTGTAATTTGACGTCGCGGCGCGGGAGATCCTCTGGTCCGGAGCAGAGTCTGGGCATACTTTTTTAGCGAAATCGAATATCCAGCGGTTAGAATATTCCTCGCTTTAATTCGTCGTGTTTTTGTTGCGCATTCGTCGTGCTGTGTTCCAAAGAGTTCTCATCGACGTTTCTTTTGTTAATCCGTCAGCCGGCGCCAGTAATCGCGTTTTTTTCTTTAAATTAATGAAGAACTTATTTTCGTGCCTAAAGTCGCGTAATTACGTAGGGATCATCTCGATCCAGGCGAATAATGTTAAAATCGTGGAAGTTTAAGGGTATTTCAGAAGTTAGCCAAGTTTCGCACAATGCAAATGTGTCACATTTTAGATTGTTTACTAGAGTCTATTTTTGGGATGATACTTCTACAATTACACTGAATAACAGTGATTGTATCCGTGACCTCGGGGGTTGACTTAGCCATCGAAGGAAACGATCGCTTAATGAAGGGGCCACTTTGCAGTCAACTGCTTCAAAAATGTTTTATCTGTAGGAATGAAAGCCATTAACAGACTTTTAAGAGGTTCTGAAATATTGAAGGTAGTCATGATCTAGTCCACGATATCAGAGAATTTAACAAACCCAGTATTTGGTAAATTTTCTGATTGATTTTTAGGGACTTTCGGGGGTTTTAATGTCCCAGGAAGTGGAGGAAATTCTTGCGCGGAATTTAAGTTTCCAAGACCTGGAGCTTTTTTCTCCGTTTTTTTGGCACCACTTTCTGTTGCTGTAGTTTTAGGAGCCTCCTCTAACGACATCTTCGAACCCTTACAAGGGAGCTTATGAGAGGATATATTCCTCCTCTTTCTAATTGATGAGCTATGAGGGACAGCCGAAGATGTACCTTCGAGGGGGTCATCATATTCGCTCTCGTCAGTTGACAAGTAAGCGTAAGGATTTTCGGTAGGTGGCGTAGCACATTCCAACTTTTCCGCAAATGAGCGCTTGGAATGTTGCTTGAGTGTACGCTTCATTTTATCCTTACGCAATTTATACGCGGGACAATCAGAGAGGTCATGCGACCCCTCCATACAGTAGAGACACCTTTCATTGTCTCCACTTGCAATCCCCTCGGCCGAGCGGTGGCGGGAGAGGAATAACGAAGAGGATGTTTCTTCCAGTTCTAACAGTAACACTCTCCAATTCGGTTTCTCTTTTATGTCATTGTATTGATTCATCCATGTACTTGAGTTTAATATCACGAAATTCACCTTTTCTGAGTTTCATTTTTTTTTGTGCTTTTCACTTGACAGCTACTTATTCTCAATAGTGAAGGATTAGGCTGTTTTAGGAGTTCTTTCCCACAATCTAACAAAAGTCACTAACGATTGTTAATAAGGCTAACACTTCACGCAGTCTCACTAAGCTCGGCATATCATTAGGTGTATGCACATATGAACGTATGTCCTACTACAGTCAGAAAAAACAAACACGTTTACACCATTCCACACCGACTTTGCATTAGAACTGGAACATTTTACCTTGCACCGTAAATTCTGTGCAATTTTGCTACAACCATAGTATGTTGAGCTATTTCTTTAATTTGACTCATAGTTCTATTGCATACTCCACGAGTTTGTAAATCTATTCACAACACTTCATGGTGATCTCGTCGAATATATGTCTCAACATTTACTTGTTTACATTAATAAAAGAAGTTATTCTTCAACACATACCTTTGTTGTCGTATATTATCAACACTACCCTGACACGAGCAATGGTTGTGTCTAACTATTGTTTTTTCGCATGTGAATATCAAACACTGCACATGAAACTGTTAAATCTTCACTCCTCACAGCAATCTTTCACTCAATTCTTCAAAGGTCTTCAGAAATCTATTATATCCCATTTTAAACAATATTTCTTACTTGACTTTGAGGTCACTTGATTCTTTTAATGCCAATAGGGCGAAATTGAACCATAATACAAAATTATAATGCGAACCATTTGTGTAATTTCGACGAACTACCTCAAGCCTCATAATGCACACATATTCCTATACATACTGTATCATACTCCGCTACTGAACTAGCCACTAACTTGTCTACGGGCCGACGCCCGAGACTAACGGATATTTTTCGCGCACTCTGAGACTGAACTAACTGCTAACTCTTCCCAACTATGAGGTTTTATGCTCCTAACATTTACTTTCGAGTGAAGCCCGAAGATTTTAGTACAAGCCGAGCTTGTGATTTTAAGTAGAAAGTTCATCCGACTTTCTCCCGAAGTTCTACCGAAAGCCGAGACTACTGTCACTATGCCAGCGGCAGTGACCAGTGTCCGTGAAAATAATAGCTTTGTTTCTACAACATTGCTGCGCTGACTAATGCCCGGAACAGTTTATGGTTTTATAACAAAGTTTCTTAAACATCGTTGCGATGACTAATGCTCGAAAATGTGCACGCTTCTATAACAAAGTTTATACATGAAGGTTGCGGCTACGCTGATATGAGAGTTTCCTTCACAATTTCCTACTTTTCTACAATACTAGCAAATTCGAAGGAAAATTTGCTAAGGGCGCTGCATGCCCCCTTACTTACTGAGCTTGATGTTACCTGAAGGGTAGACATCAAGTCGAATGCGTTGGCTTATAACATTGAGGTTTTGTAGCTGGATTACATATTTCTGTGTTTCTAATTACTATTGCCGGACTTGTTTACATGTTTTGGCTATACGCAAATTAAATTTCCTAACCTTACGATGGTCCGTGTGTGTATGTTCTCCTCTGACGCCATCCTGTCCCATGGTATGCTTCTATTGTTACTTTATCTGTGGGGTGATCGAACGGTTGCTAGTCTCGGACTCTGGGATCCGTGTCGTTCTCGTTCCTAATAGCTCGTCCTTCTGTGTTGGTGATACGTATTGGGGCTTCTCGTTGTTTAGGTACTCGCTTTGTTGGGCATAGTTGAAAATTGATCATTGACTCCATTGCGATTTGTGCCTCATTGAGATTACTGTCAGTAGTAATAATAGTTCCGTAAAAATATATGTGATGAAGCTTCTTCGTTGATTAGTCATGTATTGGTATTCTGTATTGTTGCTTCGCATCATGGCTTCTCGTTTGGTACAATGTGTTGAGGCTCCTAGCAGCTTTTATGCATTGCATTTGATTTCGTGGTTATCTTCTTCGTAGTGTATTTTTAAACAACCAACTGTTTAAATTTTCACGTATTAATAAGCTTTGATTTTCATATATTGGTTTATGGTACTCAGTTGAGCTTTTGCCGATGCTCACTGAATAAAATAAGGGGTAGCAATTTGTAACGTTGTGGCATACCCATACAAGTCATCCTTAACTGTGTTGACTGCACTTACTTCCTTCTTGTTTTGTTATCATTTGTACTTGTTGATGTAGCAATTTGTAGCATTGCCATTATTTTGATTTGTTATCACGTCTTCCATATTAAACTTTTTAGTAAATTTTTCTGCCTCGATTTTTAAACTCTGCTGTTCTTCCTTCTGACATCTTGGTGACATTACACGGTTCCCTTTGTCTTCAACTTCAAGTTAGTCAATAACTAAACAAAACTATCACACTGAAGATGAATGTAAATTGTATTCGAAATGTGCATATGTGATGTGACGTTTATTATACAAGATTTATAGTGTCGTGAGATACATAGTGAATTTGTATAGTGACGTGATATACTTATAACAGAATTAAATGGTAATAATCAAAAATTTATCCTTGTAACACTAACCCATAAAGTAACTTAGATTCTAATTTCGTGTTGAATGTGTTATCTTAAAAAAAAATTGTTATGTTTAGATCACCCATGTGCTGCTTTTTGGTGTTCGTTTTGTTTCCGAACTATTCCCATTTATGCTGCCAATTCCTATCTCTCTGTTTCTTGAGGATTCCAATATTATTAGTTTGTTAGTGACAGAGTTTTCATATATATGTATTTTTTTTCAATTCCCCATGAATTCTTCGGTATATGATATTTTAATTATTTGTTGTTTCTTTCATTCATTGTGTTTCATGTAAAAGTAATTATATGTCCATATTGTCGTATCTGTATTTTATTGACATTTTGATTTGAGTGCGCAATTTGCACTTGAGAAATCCTCAATTCATTCATATAGTACGCATCTCTCTCTTTTTTTTCATTCCGGAGTCGCGATCCCCTTGTCCACACACACTTGATCACTCATACTAGTATCATTGCATAAATGCATACATTATATAGAAATTATTTGCTGGCCAGCGTCGTTTTGATAGTCTGTTCGCTTGTGTCTTATCCTTTTCTTGTTGTATCCGTCATATCTCACCTTTATTTTATTTTTTTTTATTCGAAGTATTCTTTTGGTGTCCTTTCAGTGTTAGTTTTATGTTATTTAATGATAAACCATTTTATTTCACCATAGAAATTCTCCTTATTTATAACATTGTTTCCGTATTCTATGCCATTATGTTTATCTCCCTTGTGTAATGTACTCTTCTGTTTTTTCTAAACGCATTGTAACTTTTCCCAAGTTCATTTTAATTTGTAGCATTATAGCTTCCTCCCAAGTTTATTTCCACTTTGTATTACTTCAACTATATGTTTGAATTTCTTTAAGTATACCCTCTCTTTTTTTTCTTCATATGTTTTCCCCCCATTATATACCTTCTTTGAAGATGTAACGTATTGCTTTATTGTCCCTCTGATGTATCTTTATCATCATTAGTTTATAATCATCAGTTTCACCTTATTTTTCTTTCTTCGTTTGATGTCCATATGTTTTTATTGTGTTCGTTTCATTGCATATGTAATATTTTATTTCTTATTGACCCCCTCTTATTACCCTCTTAACAGTTTTTATATCCTTCTGCTCGCATTCATGTTTTTTTTTCGTGTTCGAATTGATTCATTTCGACTTTCATCTTACATATTTCGCTGATATTTTTCCCTTCTTGGTATATTTTTCATGTTTTTATCTTATCCATTGTTTTACTTACACTGTGATTTTAAGTATTTCGTTGAATTCTTATGTCAACGTATCATTGTATGATGTTTGCTGTTAATTTCTTTTATAACTGTATCCTATTTTTCTTTATTTCAATTACTCTCAGGGTTTCAGTTTCCCTTATGTTTTAAATATTTTTCCTTTTTATTTAGTTTTCCGATGAAACTCTTAATACAATATGTTTATTTTCGCGTATCACTTTGTATACATTTTGAACCTTTTTGTTACTTTTCTAATGTTTCTTGGATAATTTCTTAATTATCTCAATATTCTGTGGTAAGATTCAGTTTCTCAATCCGTATACTCTTTCAATCGGTTATTGTGAACCTTTTCTAGTCTATTCCCATTTTTTATAGTTGTTGTTTGCTCACTAGGAAGAGCGACTACTTCATACGGTCCTCTCCAAAGTGTAACTTTTGTCCTATGCCTGTGGGATTGGTTTTTACTAACACTAAGTCTCCCCACATTGGTTGCCATTCGTTCGAGTTTTTATCATACAACTCCTTACGTTTTTCTTTGGACTTAGTTAAATTTTCTCGTGCCTGATGATGCAATCGCTTGAATGATGATCGCATATCATTTACGTAGTCTTCATAGTACATTCCATCATTGTTGTATTTGTAGACGGAGTTTGGGATGTTCGCCCGTCTTCCGTATAATAATTCAAACGGTGTATAACCCGTTGAGGAATTTACAGTGGTATTATATTCGAAACTGAAGAATGGAAGTAATTGATCCCATGTTTTCGGTTCGTTACCTACGTATTGTCTTAAATAGGTTTTCAGTTCCCTATTCGATCGTTCCACCAAGTTTGCTTGTGGATGATATGTACTTGTAGTAATTTTTTTAATTTTTAAAATTTTACATACATTTTTCATAAAAGAACTAACAAAATTGGTTCCATTATCGGTTACCAATTCGGCGGGTGTTCCATATTTACATATATAATTATTCACGAAAGTTTGCGCGACCGTGGCACTCTCTTGATTTTCCATCGGTGCTACAATTAGATATCTAGTCAGATCGTCTTGCATCACAAGTCCGTATCTGTTCCCCCATTCTGACTCGGGTAATACCACTATGTCCATATACAATTTCTCGAACGGTTTGGACGATGTCGTGGTAATTCTCATTGGAATTTTGTTCGCTCGACTGATTTTGTTTTTCTGGCACGAGCTACATTGTTTAACATAATTTTCAATATCCTTCCGCATATTAGTCCAATGGAATAGTGGACTCATTCTTTTCAACATCCGTTTGCTTCCAACATGTCCGCCTAGAGGAGCATCGTAGAATTCTTTCAATGTAGTTTCGCGGTCTTTTTCTGGCACCCACATCCTGTCCTTTTCCGGTGCATATAGTGTGAAAATTTTATCATATTTCTCGGCAATAAATCTCAACACATTTGCCTCAGGGGTTTTCTGCATGTTTCGAAAAGAGATAATTTGCATGTTCTTTGCATTTTTCATGTCTTCCGTGCAGTTAGTGAATGCATCTACTAACCCATCTATTAAAATTCTTGTATCGGTTATTGATCTACTCGAGCCATTTAGAATCAATCCCCATATTTTACGATCTGGAATTGAAAATACTCTTCCATTCAGGTAGTCTTTTAAACCGTGTGGTAAGTGTATCAGCTAGTTCTTTATATGCTGATCTACTGTTTACTATTACGAAAGTACCATCAAAATCACTTTCGTTAGTTTTTTGTTTAGAAACTTTCAGCAGATCAAATTTGATGTCATTGTTATTTATGCATATTTCTTATTCTTCGAAATATGAGAGTGCTCCCAAATCTTCCTTTTCGTCCTATCCAAAATCGATGTTTTCTAATCCGTCCATGTGCGGATTCCATTCTGTCTTTTGTTTATTTATAAATAACTTAAACCTGCCTGATTCGTCTTTCAGTTGTTTTGGGGAAGATGTTTTATTTTCCGCGTCTTTTTGCTTCGCAAGTTCATTTTTTTTCGCTTGCTGCTGTTGACGCTTCTGCAGTCTAGTGACTATTGAAATAGGGTGTAAGGACTCGGCCTGTTCGGGCAGTCTGGATAAAAAGTCTGCCACAACATTGTCTTTGCCTTGTTTATAGCGAATGTCCATTTCCAACCCTTGAAGTTGAAATTTATTTCATTTTTCAAAATTTGGCATTTACCTGGCTCGACTTTTAGATTATGTCGGCGGAGAGCCTCTAAAACTTTGCGTAGGTTTTCATTGTGTTCTTCGATGGTAACACCGAAAACATTTATATCATCCAGATAGACGATTGCTTTAACCCCTTCTATCTCATAAAGTACCGCATTCATTAATCTTTGGAACGTCGACGGGCTGTTACGAAGGCCCATAGGCATTCTTGTGAATTCAAAGTGGCCTTTTGGAGTTGAAAACGCTGTCTTGGCCGCATCTTTCGAGTTAATTGGTACTTGGTAAAACCCTGATTTTAAATCCAAGGTAGAAAAATATTTACTGTTTCCAAGATTATCTAGAATCTCATCAATTAGTGGGATTGGGTATACAAATGGCTTCGTAACTAAATTTAAAGCCCTGAAGTCAACCACGATTCTGTATTTCTTGTTACCAAATTCATCTTCCTTCTTGGGAACACATAGGACTGGTGCATTCCACGGACTTTTGCTGATACCCTGTCTATGCATTTCTTCAATTTCTTCATTAATATTCTTCTTTGTAGCTTCTGGAAATCTGTATTGCCGTTTGTTGGTAGGCACGTTTGAAGTGGTCTCAATTTCGTGCACTGCCGCATCAGTGATAGTTAATTTATCCCCCTTCAGATAGAATACATCGCTATATGATGCCATAATCTTCTCTATATCCCTAAAATTTTCTCTTTTTAGATGATTCATATTTAGTGATTCTAATACTTTTTCCGTTCGGTCTCGACCAGTTATTTGACAGTATCTTTTATTTTCCGTAAGAATTACGTCTTGGTTTGTATCTAAGTCAAGGAAACACTTGTCTTCCTCGTCACACTCTCCGCCTATAAAATCTTTTTCTTCTTCATGAGTAATATTAGTCCCACAACGTGGAAGCATGCTATCTGAACGATCGTCGTTTTTATGTACATCATAGTTGTTCTGATACGATGCATTAATGTTATCATTTTTATTCACTTCATATTTATTATGCTTTGCTAAACTGCCTTCCAAGACTTCAGCATTGACGATAATTACTTCATTTTTGACACTCTTTGCATCAGTTTTAATATGTTTTTCGGTTGTCCTATTTCTACTTGGAGATTTTTTTATTTCGAAGTTATTGTTTACTTTAGTTGCACTGTTTGAAGACATCTTTAGCTTCTCATTATTATCATTTACTTCGCTGTTTCTGTCATTACTCATGCGGGCTAATATTTCAATGTTGTACTCATCCTTATCTGCAGGACGCATCCCATAATGCTCAGTTGCATGTACCTTTTCTTTTCCTGTTACTGGTATATTTGCTACATTATTGTGCTCGTTTGGTACACTTAGGCATATGTACTCGAAATTCCGAGTGACATAAATTGTGTATATCTTTAAAAACTCTGCTCCAATGATTCCAGGAACACACAAATCTTTTACTATATAAAATCTTACTCTGTAATGAGTTTTTCCAATCACCAACGTGACTTTTACTGACCCAATAGTCTGTGATTGAGCTCCATCAAAGCCTGCAATGTATAAATTATCTTTATAGTTTATTTTATCTGATCCTATTTTCGCGACAGTATCGCATCTCATTACGTTGTAAAATGCTCCAGTATCGAGCAAATATTTAATTTTATCGTTAGGCCTATTTGCTGCAGCAACTTTTACAAATAACTGGTTGTTTTTAGCACAATCTATTTTTAACATTTCGTGAGGCGGCATACCTTCTTGCCATTGCCGCGTGTAATTTTTTGTCGTTTCTGTACACAGCCTATCCTGTGGACTAAGCTTGGTTTGATCAACCGCTTGGTATTTTTCCTGTATTTTGGCATTGTTCTCTGCCTCGTATTTTGAGACTCTGTTCTCCCGTTTCTGACGAGCTGCATATGATTCTGTTTTTGGTTCAAAGGTGAGAGGTATTTTCCGTAAGCATATCGAACCTTGGTCATTGTGTATGCTAGTCACATACTTATTCATAAATGTCATTCCCAAAATGCCCCCTGGAGTCAAATTCCCCTCTACGTCAAACTTCGTTTGGAAAACTCTTCCTGCGATTATGAAGTTTAGTTCTACGGTACCTAATGTTTTTCTAACAGCACCTGTTATCCCGGAATATTCTATGATTTCGTTATCATTAATTGTATATGCTCCCATGTACTCTGCGTTTCGTCTACTTATCAAGTTGCCAAATGATCCAGTGTCTACCAGAAACTGCATCTCGTTATTTGGTTGGTTTACCGATCTCAACAACATCATAAATTCGTTGTCTTTCGTCTTATGTAATTTGACCCATATCCCTTCTTTGCGTTTTTTGCTATCTTTTTCTTCAATGTAATTGGTCGCATCACTCTTCATTGGTTTTCTATTATCGTCATTTTCATTCTCCCCGTATCGATCCCAATTTTGCATTTTACATGTTTGCTTGACTAAATTTGCATTCGAATTTCTTGATGCTCCATATCTCATTTGATCAGGCATATTTCTGGTCCTGATATTATGATCATATCTTCGAAATATTTTTCTGTTGCTGTATGTCATGCAGTTTTTCCATACTTTATTCGAATTGTTTTCGAAATTGTATAAAAATTGTTATCTTCGATTAAGCACCCGTTATTGCGATAATATTCGTTGCGTAAGCTTCGGTTGTGTTTATGAGAATTTTCGATGTGCTCCCCTGGATTACATTTATATTTATTGTTTGTCCAGAGTTTTGGTTTATCAATTGCATGGTAGGATAGCAGCCGATTTTCAATATTTGATAATAAGTAGGTGAACTCCGCCTCCTCTTTTAGGAATTTTATTAATTCTTGAAACTTAAGCTGCCTATGATTTTTGGCTAAATGTTTTAAACTTTCATTCGATAATCCTGCTATAAAATGAATCGTTAATCCTCTTTCTGCGAAGGATTTCTGTACTTTCTCTTGGCCTTGATTCCCTTGCTGAGTGTCAATATATTCCATTATTCGTAGCGCTCGTTCAGCGTACTCTTCAAAAGGTTCGCCATAATGTTGTTCGAGTGTTTCGATCCTCATCAAAATCTCTTCTACTGTGATTTTCAAACCGAATACGTCTCTTAAATTCCTGAATATATAATAAAGGTTGCCGCTTTACCTTTTAATTTCATTAGTACTACATTTAGTAGTGGTTTCTGGTTTTCCCCTTCCGGGATGTCTTCTGCAAAATACTCTATTTGCACAATAAATGGCTCTAATTCGTCTACTGACCCGTGGAATTCCGGGATACATTGTATTGCCTCTAGCATCGGAAATCGATAGGCACCACCGCCTTCAATATTATTTTCGTTCACCATTGTCAATGTGACTTTAATTCGCTATGCCGATTTATCTTTTTAACTAGTAGCTCTTCATTTCATTTTTATACTCTTGTATTTTTGTAAAACCTCAGTTGTATGTTTTTACGAGCATCATTTTTAACATATGCAGGAATTTTTCAAACACGCTGTGCGCTTCTAATAGTTTTGTTTTCACTACCCCCCACCAGTACGATTTCCGTCGACTCCCTATCATTATTTAACAGTGAAAAACTACGATCTTGACCGTGGTCATGGTCGACAAACAAAAAGAACAATCATCGTAAACAAACTTGACCTAGTTTTAAATTACTGGTCATTGTATATTATAAAGCTTTAACTGCTACGAGCCATGCGTGGTCAAATTTCGTTCACATTGGCATTTTTTTCTTTATTATTGAGCCAGCCCAACTCGGTGCTCTCAAATTTGTCATGCCCGCCGTGTGCGCAAACCAAACTGTCTTTGTTAATTCCGTTATAAAGGTCGACGGCATAGGCTTCAACAGCGCATCGTACCATACTAGTGGTTTTGCATTATAGTTTACCGTACGCGACTTAAAGTCAATGTCGGTTTATTATTATTATTGTCATATACCGCTACCGTACTCTGTTTTTATTTCGGTTGAAAGACTTTTACCCGCAAATATGGCCGCGATTGTTTTTGGTGTGTTACCTAGCAACGCATTTTGCTATAGGCTCCGCCCATACGGGTTGGTTCTTCACCAAATTTGAATATCTACTTCGTGGCATGCACTCCTGGTGCCTAGCTCGCTGACTTGCTTTGTTATGTCAGACGGCTACCTTTGCTTATTTGCAAAATGATGCGTCAGATTACCGATTCCTTCGCTAATACGCGTTAGTTTCGGATGGTCACCTTGACCTTATGATCATTACGCCAGTGCTAACTGTTCAGCTGGTCGTGATATTCGTGTCTCTTCAACGAAGGCAAAAAAAACTTCTTAGGCCTTCATGCTAGTATGGCCACTTTTGTAAGTATTATCGCGGTGTTGTTTTTTTTTCTCTTCAACACATGCGCTCGTATTGACCGTGGTCAAAACGTAAACAAATCAACTGTGAGCGTAATCTATACGTCCACAGTTTTCAGGGAAACTTGAACAAAATTATTGCTTGCCAAATGACTCAACAACGCAATGTATATAATATTGGTCATTGTGAGCGCGAGTTAAACAAATCAGAAAAATTTTCGCGCTGATGCCACCCTAATAGATTTACCTTGCATTTTGTTTTCTAATAATTTAGCGCTCACAATAAGTGGCAACATTCAAGTATAGGTAATTCCTTTTTAAACTTTACGTAATCAAAACAACAAAAAAAATAAATAAAATAATGGAGACTCACCATACTAATACTACTTCACCCATCATCCTCAATTTCGAATTTCAACTCCGTAGTCCTGGCGTATCCTTGCTGAGCGTACCGCGCCTTTCTTCTTCACCCTCCCCACGGCCAGTACCGCTGTCACCACTTGCAATCCCCTCGGCCGAGCGGTGGCGGGAGAGGAATAACGAAGAGGATGTTTCTTTCAGTTCTATACGGAGTAACACTCTCCAATTCGGTTTCTCTTTTATGTCATTGTATTGATTCATCCATGTACTTGAGTTTAATATCACGAAATTCACCTTTTCTGAGTTTCATTTTTTTTTGTGCTTTTCACTTGACAGCTACTTATTCTCAATAGTGAAGGATTAGGCTGTTTTAGGAGTTCTTTCCCACAATCTAACAAAAGTCACTAACGATTGTTAATAAGGCTAGCACTTCACGCAGTCTCACTAAGCTCGGCATATCATTAGGTGTATGCACATATGAACGTATGTCCTACTACAGTCAGAAAAAACAAACACGTTTACACCATTCCACACCGACTTTGCATTAGAACTGGAACATTTTACCTTTCACCGTAAATTCTGTGCAATTTTGCTACAACCATAGTATGTTGAGCTATTTCTTTAATTTGACTCATAGTTCTATTGCATACTCCACGAGTTTGTAAATCTATTCACAACACTTCATGGTGATCTCGTCGAATATATGTCTCAACATTTACTTGTTTACATTAATAAAAGAAGTTATTCTTCAACACATACCTTTGTTGTCGTATATTATCAACACTACCCTGACACGAGCAATGGTTGTGTCTAACTATTGTTTTTTCGCATGTGAATATCAAACACTGCACATGAAACTGTTAAATCTTCACTCATCACAGCAATCTTTCACTCAATTCTTTAAAGGTCTTCAGAAATCTATTATATCCCATTTTAAACAATATTTCTTACTTGACTTTGAGGTCACTTGATTCTTTTAATACCAATTGAACCATAATACAAAATTATAATTTAAACCATAATACAAAATTATAATGCGAACCATTTGTGTAATTTCGACGAACTACCTCAAGCCTCATAATGCACACATATTCCTATACATACTGTATCATACTCCGCTACTGAACTAGCCACTAACTTGTCTACGGGCCGACGCCCGAGACTAACGGATATTTTTCGCGCACTCTGAGACTGAACTAACTGCTAACTCTTCCCAACTATGAGGTTTTATGCTCCTAACATTTACTTTCGAGTGAAGCCCGAAGATTTTAGTACAAGCCGAGCTTGTGATTTTAAGTAGAAAGTTCATCCGACTTTCTCCCGAAGTTCTACCGAAAGCCGAGACTACTGTCACTATGCCAGCGGCAGTGACCAGTGTCCGTGAAAATAATAGCTTTGTTTCTACAACATTGCTGCGCTGACTAATGCCCGGAACAGTTTATGGTTTTATAACAAAGTTTCTTAAACATCGTTGCGATGACTAATGCTCGAAAATGTGCACGCTTCTATAACAAAGTTTATACATGAAGGTTGCGGCTACGCTGATATGAGAGTTTCCTTCACAATTTCCTACTTTTCTACAATACTAGCAAATTCGAAGGAAAATTTGATAAGGGCGCTGCACACTGCAGGAGTTGTCCCAATTCTTAGCAATTGGTGCAGTTCATGTCCCGCGGTACTAAAAGGCGAACATCTAAACGAACTCGGTCCAGGAGGACGTAATTATATATATATATATATATATATATATATATATATATATATATATATATATATATATATATATATATATATATATATATATATATATATATATATATATATATATATATATATATATATATATATATATATATATATATATATATATATATATATATATATATATATATATATATATATATATATATATATATACGTTACGGAAAATCCATCCAGTACCCTAACTCGATATCGCGACCACACTACAAAAACAGCTGACCAGCCAATATTCATAACCGACACGCGGACAGAAGATACCACGTACACCACGGACAAATCGATGACCCAACAAACCAATCAAGCTATCAGTAACCAACCGGATGAGGAATGCTGACACAACAGGATCGACAAACAAAACCATTTGGAATGAGCCAGTTTAGTCAGTTCTAGTGAAGAAGTCGTCTTGTGCAATTGTAAATCTTTTTATTGTGTTTAATAAAGTTTATATTTTTTTCAAACTCGGACCACCCGAATTATAACTGGCGCAGTCGACGGCAAAGTGAGTGGAATTAAGTTGAAAACTTAAGTGAAACTAGTGAAGTGATCTTAGTGCAAATAAGAGCTTCATAGAAAAATTTAAGGACAACGAAAGACCTTCTTAAGTAAAGTTCATAGTGAACACTTGTGTTACCGGCCAGAAAGCCGCTGTTGAGTGAATATCATACAGCTTGTGCAACACAGGACGAAGGAAGGACCCAGTCACAACCTACAAACCAACCAGCCAAGACGACACCTATAACTCCAGATGAGGATTAGTACTCTTCTGTAAGTAGTAAAATTTTTTTTTACTTATTAACAAAAAGTGAACACAGTGATAATACTAACAAGTGTTTTAAAGTGAATATTTGAAACACAAGAAAGTGCTAAAACTTAGTGTAAACTTCGACCTCATACAAAAAAAATTCTTTTGATTTCAACTAAGAAAATATTTTATGAACCGTGCTAAAACTTTTGACAAAAACAGAGAAATGGCACAGGAAATTAACGCTGATGAGCTGATGAAGCAAATCCGCAGCCTCACAGAAAATCAAAACGCACTAATACAACAAATTAGTGCAATGCGCGAAAGGGCGGATGATCCGTTTTTAAATTACCGGACACCCGACCCAATAAAAAATTTAGCTACGTTCAGTGGCAATAAAAAAGAAACTCAAGCATGGCTCGAAGATACCGAAAATACGCTAGAGTTATTCGGAAGTTATACGGGAACACCGTATTATAACCAAATTATTAGAGCCGTGAAGAATAAAATAACAGGAGAAGCAAAAGAAGTATTAATTGCAGCCGGAAACCCTAAAGATTGGCAATCGATCAAGGAGGCTCTTTTAAACTCCTATGGCGACAGAAGAGATCTGACATCTCACATTCAATCGCTTTTCTACGTAAGGCAAGGGAAAAAGACTTTGAGTGAGTTCTATAATAAAGTCAAATCCATAGACACAGCGATAAAGAGTACCGCAGCTGTCATGGACGACTATAAAGACTCAAACAGAGCTATAAATAACCTAATAAGCCTAATGTCAGTAACCCGATTCATAGACGGACTAAACGACACCTTGTCCATGCACGTGAGAAGTTACCGACCCGAGTCTCTCGAGGAGGCATACAATATCACGGTGCAATATGCAAACGCGGCTTATAGAATGAAACTTGATAATAAAACACCTTGTTCGAGTTCGAAACCGAACTACCAATACAAATCTAAGCCACCGCAAATTCACAACGCGACCAATTCACATAATGCACAAAAACCCGGTCCATCAGGGAAATTCAGACATTTAAAACCAGCTACTGACGATGACGTATCCATGAGAACGGTTAGATCAAACCAAGTGAATGCACACGAGGGAGAAGCAGAGATAGATAACGATACTAATCAATTAGATGAAACAGTTTTAGATTCAGATGACGACGACTTTTTCTTAGGAGACGAGTTAAATTTTCACATAATAGAAGGAAAAGGACTGGAAACATAATAAACAATAACTTTATACCTTATATTACGATACTTACTAGCAAGGGGGAAATGAAGTTTTTGATCGACACAGGAGCGAACAAAAATTATATTTCACCAGAGCATGTTAACCTTCAAAATTGCAAATCTGAGACTGGGATACAAGTAACAAACATACACGGAACACATAAAATCGAAAAGTCAGCCACCTTCGACATTTTCCAAATTAATAAAAAACTTAAATTTTACATTTTCAAATTTCACGAGTTCTTTGATGGCTTAATTGGTTACGAATCACTAAGAGACATCAAAGCACAGATTGATATAGCTAAAAATAAGATAAAAATCGGAAGAAAGGAGTTGACAATGCAAAAACGTTTTCCACCTCAGAATAAAATCAACTTGACCGAACAAAAATTTCAATATGTCCCAGTACAGACAGTAAAAGACGGAGACTTCTGGATACAAAACGAAATGAATTTGGGAAAAATTTCTTTATTACCTGGGCTTTACCGGAGCACAAACAGAACAGCAATAGTAGCTATACAAAATCATTCCGACATCCCGTTGGAAATTAATTTAAATGAAATTAAAATTAAAACAGACAAATTTCAGGTAATCCAAGAGCCAAATAAGCAAGAAATTAACCAAAAATATAACTTTCGGGAAGACCATCTAAACGACGAAGAAAAGAAAGCGCTAAAAACCGTCATCAATCAAAATAAAGAAATACTACACTCAGAATCTGAAAAATTGACATTTACACATAAAATTAAACATGAAATTAAGACAGCGGACAATATACCAATTTATACAAAATCCTACAAATATCCTCAGATATTTGAAGGAGAGATACAAAGACAGGTACAGAAGATGCTAAAAGACGGCATTATCAAAGAGTCGATATCACCATACACCTCTCCCGTATGGATAGTACCGAAAAAAGCCGATGCATCTGGACAAAAAAAATTTCGTTTAGTGATCGATTACCGAAAGCTCAACGAAAAAACAGTAAATGACAAATATCCGATTCCGGATATAACAGACATACTCGACAAATTGGGTAGAGCTCAATATTTTTCAACAATCGACTTAGTATCAGGATTTCACCAGATACAACTAGCCGAGGCAGATACCGAAAAAACAGCGTTTTCCGTGAATTCTGGAAAATACGAATTTACCAGAATGCCCTTCGGCCTGAAAAACGCACCTGCCACATTTCAGCGAGTAATGGATTGCATTTTGCGAGAACTAATAGGAGTGTGTTGTTTCGTCTATATGGACGACATAATCATTTTCTCTAGCTCACTGCAAGAGCATCAAAAAGACTTGATACGAGTAATGAAAAAGTTGAAAGACGCCGGTCTGAAGATACAACTGGATAAATGTGAGTTCTTCAGAAAGGAAGTCCAATTTTTAGGACACACGGTGTCAGAAGACGGAGTGAAGCCTAACGCGGATAAAATTAAAATAATTAGAGACTGGCCGATGCCAAAATGTGAAAAAGAAGTCAGACAATTTCTGGGCACGCTAGGTTACTACCGGAGGTTCATAAAAGACTTCGCGAAGGTGGTAAAACCAATGACAAAATTACTAAGAAAAGACATAGAATTCAAAATTACACCTGAAATCGACGACTGTTTTCATAAATGCAAAAAGATACTAACCATGGATCCCGTACTAACATATCCCGACTTTAGTAAGGAATTCATTTTAACAACAGACGCGAGCGACTATGCGATTGGAGCTGTTCTCTCGCAAGGAACAATAGGAAAAGATAGACCAATAGCATACGCCTCACGGACATTAAATAAAACAGAAGAAAATTACTGTACCACCGAAAAAGAATTACTGGCAATCGTGTGGGCGGTAAAGCATTTCCGACCATATCTTTACGGAAGAAAATTTAAGTTAGTTACAGACCATCAACCCCTTACATATTCCTTAACCAACACGAACAGTAAAATCGTTCGATGGAAGCTTAACCTAGGAGAGTTCGACTATGAGATTGTATACAAACCCGGCAGGCAAAACGTCGTAGCAGACGCTCTCTCGAGAATCAACATAGTTCCAGAAAATCAGACTCTAAACGCTAATTCCCTAAGAAGTATAGAAGTAGAACCATCCTCAAGTGAATGCGATGATCTAGAAACAGTTCACTCAGCAGACACTAGTGATGATTATTTCATACCCTGTACTGAAAAACCAATTAACCTTTTCAGGAATCAAATCATTTTAAAATTAGGTAACAAAGACATAACATCGTATGAACAAGTTTTTCCAAAATACCACCGGCACATAATATCAAAACATGAGTTTACAGAAAACGACATGATCAACATTTTCAAAAATTTTCTTCATGTAAAAGGAACAAACTGCATGAGAATGCCAATTTCACTAATTCAACAGGCCCAGGAAACCTACAAAAAATATTTCTCCACTAACAGAACCTACAAGATTCTCATTTCAGAAATACTCCTAGAAGACGTAAGAATGGAAACTCAACAAGACGAAATCATCAGAGAAGTCCACAACTACGGGCATAGAGGCACTAAGGAGAACAAGCACCAAATATTAGCAAAATATTTTTTTCCACAGATCGAAAGAAAGCTCAAAATTTTCATAGGTGCCTGTGATATTTGCAAAAAAGCAAAATATGACAGGAAACCGCCAAAATTAATTAGAAAAAGCACTTTCGGCGAGACACCGTTCGATAGAGTCCACATTGACGTCTTTTTCCTGAAAGGTCAAAAGTGGCTAACTATAGTAGATTCCTTTTCCAAATTTGCAAATGCAATACACCTTCAATCAAGAACAATAATAGATATGAAAAATGCTATAACTGAGCACATACGTCAGTTTGGAAGACCAAATACTATAGTCAGCGACCAAGAACCATCATTCAGATCAATCGACTTTATCGGATTCTTAAATGATCTAGGAATCGAAATACATTTCGCCAGCAATTCTAACGCGAACGGTACAGTTGAAAGATTCCATTCCACACTTATTGAAATATTTAGATCAACGAAACAACAATTCAACGATCTCTCTCTCAAAGAACACGTTAACGTCGCGATCGATATCTACAATAACACTTTCCATGAAGCTACTAAGGCTAAACCGCGCGATTTAATATTTAACACTTTAAATACAACAAATACTTTAGAAATAACAGAAAATTTTCATAAACTTCAATCAAAGGTTAAAAATGAACTCGATAAACGAAGAACAAAGTACGAGGATAACAACGCACACAAACAACCACCTAAAACATTAGACCCAGGCGAAGAAAAATATATTAAAATAGCACAAAGACTAACAAAAGATAAGAATCTGTATAAAATCGTAAAAGTTAAACAAGACAATGAACTTACCTTTGAAGACAATAATGACATTAAAATCCACAAAAATCGTCTAAAATGAGTAAACACCTAAAATGTCCTTCTACGTGCAGAATAATCTCACTCAGCATGATAAACGCCACCATATATAAAGAGATAACAAACACTAATGGACTACTAGCAACGAAAATCGAGACAGTCAGAATCAAAATAGGATACAATAGGATAATACACAAAATTGATCTGGAAGCACTAGAATACAACATCAATTATATCGAGAAAATAGCGAAAGCAGTAAAAATTAGTGACCATTTAGAAAACACACTCGAATCCAAAATACAACTAGCCAAAGATAAACTATACAGTCTTATGCCAAGAAGACAGAAACGAGGTTTAGTCGAACAGCAATAAAATATATTTAGGAACAGCAATAAAATATATTTCAGGAAATCCAGACAATAACGACTTGAATATGATTCAGCAAAATTTAGGTATATTAAACGAGCAGGAAAACAAACTCGCTAATAATCAGATGAAACAGATCACAATCAATGAAATTTTTCAGAACAAAATAAACAATATTACAGCAATTTTGAAAAAGATTAACGCAAAATTATTCAGAGAATTCAATTCATCACAAGGCATTAAAGCAGATTTAGAATTTATAAACCTTATTTGGAAAACAGAAGAGATAATCCAACTGATAAATGACATAGAAGACCAAGTAGAATTCTCCAAACTAAACCTTATTAACAGGAACATACTTTCATTAGAAGAAAAGGATTTTATTTTTAAAAAGCTAAAAGATCAAGATATCAAAATAAATTACACAGATGAAATTTTTCGTTTTTGCACAGCTAGTATAGGAATCAGTAGAAACCAAGTAGCCATACTTATAAAAATCCCTATACTGGACGAGAAATTCTACGATTTGCTGGAACTCCACACACTCAATATCAACGGGACCCGCATCAACACGCACATCCAACTGGTAGCGAAACACAAAAACCAAGTCTATATACAAACAACAAAATGCGATATTTGCAGTAATCACCTTCCACTTGAAGACGAATGCATCCTTAATCTTCTTGTTCACCAAACACCAAAATGTTCAGTTACACGAGCGAAAGAACCCCCGAAAATCATAGAAATCTTAGAAGGCATCATCTTAATAGATACCAATAGCAAAATCGAAGTATCAGACTCATGTGGTAAACCCAAAGCAATAACCGAAGCAACACTAATAGAAATTGAAAACTGTACAGTGAAAATACACAATCTAACTTTCTACGGGAAGCCAGAACTAATACACAAAGACAACTATCTCATACCAATATACAGCAAAAGCTTTCAAACGAAGTCAGAAACAACCAAAGCTGAAGATAACCTTTTGACAAGGATACAAAACTTGGAAGAAGTCAGCGAAATCCAGCTTTCATTACACCAAACACAGAAAGAAGCGACACTAGGAGGATTCTGCTTTCTAACACTAACATTTCTTTGTTTATCCATTTATCTCTGTAGAAGGAAGTCATACCGAACGAAACTCCAAATCGATGGGTTGCCGAAATCACCTACAACAACAAAGGCAAGTGATACAGCATCTGAGATAATAATCACAACAACCGGAAATAAAACCGAAAGTAAAAAACCACGAGTCATCCCGATACCGAGATTTGAACTTTTGAAAAATCAACCGAGGACGCTTGATGCTTAAGGAGGGAGACGTTACGGAAAATCCATCCAGTACCCTAACTCGATATCGCGACCACACTACAAAAACAGCTGACCAGCCAATATTCATAACCGACACGCGGACAGAAGATACCACGTACACCACGGACAAATCGATGACCCAACAAACCAATCAAGCTATCAGTAACCAACCGGATGAGGAATGCTGACACAACAGGATCGACAAACAAAACCATTTGGAATGAGCCAGTTTAGTCAGTTCTAGTGAAGAAGTCGTCTTGTGCAATTGTAAATCTTTTTATTGTGTTTAATAAAGTTTATATTTTTTTCAAACTCGGACCACCCGAAGTATAACTTATATATATATATAACTCAACGGAATACGAAAGCACACTATCAGTGTCGGTCAGATTCAGTAAAAACCATTCAAGCGAAGAGGTTGTGTTTCGATTATACTGCTCGTGAGTTAACGGCTGCAGGTAGTTATAACTAATGGTGCTAATTGCCAAGGCGATATTCGGGGCGTTTCCCGACTCATACGCACAGGTGTTAACGGCCATCCCGTTCATACGCACAGCGTGTAGAGACACAAAGGTGCGAGCGCATAGAAGTGACGAGTCACAGAGGTGCCGTTGCATAAAGTTGCGACGACGAAGGGATGCAGAAGCACAGAGGTTCTGAAGCAACCTAGTGCTGATCTACCAGATACCAGAATTTGTACGTTGCGTAGGATCGAAAGAGACGACATATATCGCTAGATGCTACACTACAAGCATCACATTTGTTCGCCACAAAGAGCAATAGCACTGTACCTGGGGTCAGGTACAGGCAGGTATCGAAACAGAAAATGGTTTTTTAAATCCAGAAACAGATGCTTCTGATGGCAATAAACCTCGCATTAGAAGCTATCCTGATGGGCTTGCACTCCCGGCCAGACCGTATGTTGTTTACATCCGGACCAAAGCCAATGGAAAAAAATTAAACCTCTTTAGACTATCAAAGGACCTGACCTCGCGATATAATACAGTACAAAAAATTGAAAAAGTTCGCCTGGACAAGCTTAAGGTCTTGCTAGCCAGTGCAAAACAGACTAATGAGATCGTTCAAAGCGAGCTTTCCCATTGTTGCAATAAATCCCGGTGTATAATGTGTAAAGGGAGTCATGCAGATAACTCCTGCAGTGGAGACAATGAAAGGTGTCTCTACTGTAAGGAGGGGTCGCATGACCTCTCTGATTGTCCCGCGTACAAATTGCGTAAGGATAAAATGAAGCCTTCACTCAAGCAACATTCCAAGCGCTCATTTGTTGTTGGAATGTGCTACGCCACCTACCAAAAATCCTTACGCTTACTTGTCAACTGACGAGAGCGAATATGATGACCCTCTCGAAGGTACATCTTCGGCTCAATCAGAAAGAGGAGAAATATATCCTCTCATAAGCTCCCTTGTAAGGGTTCGAAGTTGTCGTTAGAGGGGGCTCCTAACACTACAGCAACAGGAAGTGGTGCCAAAAAACCGGAGAAAAAAGCTCCAGGTCTTGGAAACTTAAATTTCGTGCAAGAATTTCCACCACTTCCTGGGACTTCAAAACCCCCGAAAGTCCCTAAAAATCAATCAGAAAATTTACCAAATACTGGGTTTGTTAAATTCTATGATATCGTGGACTAGATCATGATTACCTTCAATAATTCAGAAGATCTTAAAAGTTTATTATGGCTCTCATTCCTACAGTTAAAACATTTTGTCGTAAATACGACTTACTCTACTATGGGGTTCCTTTTCAAAATTTACCTTCTGAGAGAGTGAAAAGTTTTTGATCGTGAATATCTCTTGTTGTATCTAACGAATCAACATAATTTTTGATACATGCCATCGGAAATATGATCACAATTTTATGATAAAATTTTCAGTTATGTGACATAATCTCAAATAGTTCAAAAGTAAACTTTTCTGATATGTTTGGTATAAACGAGTATCAAAGAGAATAATTCATAAGGCGCGTTTGCCTTTCTCGGATTTTGAAAGCTCATAGCTCAGTGATCTGTGGAAGGATTTATATAATCTAACTACCAATAGAATCGAAATTTTTCAGCTTAGATGTGTACAGCATTGAAGTATTTCAATAGTACACTATTGGAAAACCTATCTCATTTGACCCATGTCAACACCAGCCAATCAGAACGCGTTCTGAGGAAGAGAACAAAACATCTGCTGCTGTACACCAAATCGTTCAAGAAAAATGTTTTGAAAAGTGGTGAATATCGTAGTGAGTTCCTCAATTTCTTCCTTCTGAATGCTAGAAACGAATCCCTACAGCATATTGATAGTTTCTTTAAATAAATTATGCAAATCCGAAATGAAATAATCGACATTAAAATTCTGTATGCGGCTATTTTTATAGCCGTTACGACCGCCCATTAGTGAAAAGGCTACAAACGAAATCACGTAAAAGAAAGCTCCAAACAAAAATTGAATCAGTTTGGATTCTATCGCCAATGCGAGCAGATGTATTTCGTGCCGTTTGCAAAGCTAGTTTCGCTTCCGACAAGAGCGATTACGTCACAGCTGCCAGTCATTTGCATGGATGAAAAAGCAACGGTGGAGAGCATTACACGAAATCAGCCGCTCTAATGGCTCTAAAAATTTTCTAAAGAACTATTAGGATTTCTTGCTCGCAAATCGAAGGAAAATATCCTCAGTTTAGTGCAAATCTAGAACAGTTTGATTTGAATTTGACCAATTTCACTGTGTGAAATTCACAGTAATCTAGATCAAGTGAAGCCTTCTTTGTTTTTGCGAGAAATGTCAAAATGGGGAATGCTTGCATAATTCATATAATTGATCATTTAATGGATATACGGAAGTTTTAAGGAACATGTCAGCTGTTTTCGTATTCACGACATCCAGTTATGTCTCTGACATTACCCACCAGCCTTTTTGAAGCAGTTGACTGCAAAGTCGCCCCGAGGTTACGGACACAATCATTGTTATTCAGTGTAATTGCAGAAGTATCATCCCAAAAATGGCACGTCATGTCATGTGTTTTCGTATTCACGACATCCAGTTATGTCTCTGACATTACCCACCAGCCTTTTTGAAGCAGTTGACTGCAAAGTCGCCCCGAGGTTACGGACACAATCATTGTTATTCAGTGTAATTGCAGAAGTATCATCCCAAAAATAGACTCTTTCAAACTATTAGTAAACAATCTAAAATGTGACGCATTTGCATTGTGCGAAACTTGGCTAACTTCTGAAATGCCCTTAAACTTCCACGATTTTAACATTATCCGCCTGGATCGAGATGATCCCTACAGAGGAGTACTTTTGGGGATCGAGTTAACCTCCCATCCATACCAGGTATTGAAGTTCCCGCACGTCATGTTACAATCGAAGGCAAGGACCTTTGCATTGCTTGCATCTATATTCCCCCAAGAGCCTCGGTTGGGCATCGGCGGTTCAGTAATATCATAGAGCTCCTTCCCGCACCGACGTTGGTTTTAGGAGACTTCAACACACACGGTACGGGATGGGGCTGTCTTCACGACGATAACAGATCAGCTATGATTCATGATATTTGCAAACTTCAATATGAGAATATTGAATACGGGAAAAACGGATCCATGCACCACCAGCAAGACCATGTGCGCTGGATTTATTCATTTGCTCGACATCGCTACGATTGAATTGCAAGTGGAAGGTGATCCCACGGTAGTGATCATCTACCTATCGTAATTTCAATTGCTGCGGATTAGAACCATCGAAGACATTCAATGTTTCGTATGACCTCACACGAAATATTGATTGGAAATGCTACGCAAATTCGATATCTGAGAAACTAGAAACAACGCAAAAACTTTCTCCGGAGAAAGAGTACACGTTTTTGGCTGGCTTGATTCTCGGCTCCGCGATTCAAGCTCAGACGAACGCGAAAAGAACCTCAGCGTTCAAACAGTTTAGATCCAATGGAACACCTGATAATTATCGTAATTACGCGATGTTAGACACGCAAATGAAGCACTTAATTAAAGGAAAAACGCGATTACTGGCGCTGGTTTGTTGACGGATTAACAAAAGAAACATCGATGAGCACTCTTTGGAACACAGCACGACGAATGCGCAACAAAAACACCACGAACTAAAGCGAGGAATATTCTAACCGCTGGATATTCGGCTTCACTAAAAAAGTATGCCCAGATTCTGCTCCGGACCAGAGGATCTCCCGCGCCGCGACGTCAGATACAAACGAAACACCGTTTTCGATGGTAGAGTTCTCACTTGCGCTCTTATCGTGTAACAATAAAGCTCCGTGGTTGAACAAAATCAAATTCAACTTGTTAAAAAAATTTCCTGTCTCTGCCAAAAGACGTTTATTGAATTTATTTAATATGCTTCCTGAGGATAATATTGTCCCACATGACTGGAGACAAGTAAAAGTTATTGCCATTCAAAAACCAGCCTCCGATTACAATTCGTATCGGCCGATTGCTATGCTTTCCTGTATCTGGAAATTATTCGAAAAAATGATTCTGTTTCGTCTAGACAATTGGGTCGAGGCTTACTTTCAGACACACAATTCGGCTTCCGCAGAGGCAAAGGAACGAACGATTGTCTTGCGTTGCTCTCAGCCGAAATTCAAATGGCATTTGCTCGTAAAGAACAAAAGGCGCCAGTTTTCCTAGACATCAAAGGAGCTTTTGACTCAGTTTCCACAAACATCTTATCTGAGAAGTTGCATCAGCATGGTCTTTCACCAATTCTGAATAACTTTTTGTATAATATATTGTTCGAGAAATACACGTATTTCGCGCATGGTGATTTAAGGACAATACGATTCAGTTACATGGGTCTTCCTCAGTTACATGGGTCTTCCTCAGGGCTCATGCTTAAGCCTCCTTTTATACAACTTTTACGTAAACAATATTGATGAATGTATCAACATATCTTGCACGCTAAGATAACTTGCCGACTACAGCGTTGTGTCTATTATAGGACCTAAAGCTACCGATCTCCAAGGACCATTGCAAGATACCCTCGACAACTTGTCGACATGGACAGTTCAAATGGGTATCGATTTCTCTACGGAGAAAACTGAGTTGGTTTTATTTTCAAGGAGGCGAGAACCAGCACAATTACAGCCTTAACTAGGGGGTGGAATCATAGCTCAGGTCTTCACATTTAAATATCTCGGGGTCTGGTTCGACTCCAAAGGCACCTGGGGATGTCTCATTTGGTATCTGAAACAAAAAGTACGGGTGTGTAATGTCAGAGACATAACTGGATGCCGTGAATACGAATAAAACTGACACGATTTGTTTACACTTTCGAATTCGAATTGATAGTTGATGGATTGTGTGAATTGCGAAACTTTCCCTCTTTTCACTACTAAAATTTTCAACGAGTTTTGACGTCGATTATCTCATTTCGGATTTGCATATTTCATTGAAAGAAACTATCAAGATGCTGTACAGGATTCACTTCTGACTTTTAGAAGGACCAAATTGTGGAGTTCTCTACGATATTTAGCACAGTTCGGAACATTTATCTCGAACGATTTTCGCACAGCGAAAAGTGCACGAACCGAATCAAATTATTTTGGGTTTTCACTAAACTGATGATTTCTACGTTCGAATTTCAAAGAAGTAATCTTAATAGTTCTTTAGATAACATTTAGAGCCATAAGAACGGCTGATTTTATATAATGTTGTCCACTTTTCATTTCTTGTTTTCTTTCTCTCCAATGCAAAGCACCAGCAGCTGATGCAATCTTTCTTGCATGAATTGAAACTAGCTTTGCGTACAAACCGACACACGCTCGCAGTGCCAAATGATGCGAAACTGGTTTAATGCGTCTTCTCGCCTTGACGACCGGAAGCAAATGAGAACTAAGATCTGAGCGTTTGAGGTTTTTAATCACGCATAAGGTCTGCTTTCATCGACGACTGCTCCACCTGCCGATTGAAGTCCAAATGAGAGCACGACCTAAGCGTTTGAGGTTTGGCACCACGCAAAAGGTCTGCTTTCATCGACGACTGCTCCACCTGCCGATTGAAGTCCAAATGAGAGCACGACCTAAGCGTTTGAGGTTTGGCACCACGCAAAAGGTCTGCTTTCATCGACGACTGCTCCACCTGCCGATTGAAGTCCAAATGAGAGCACGACCTAAGCGTTTGAGGTTTGGCACCACGCAAAAGGTCTGCTTTCATCGACGACTGCTCCACCTGCCGATTGAAGTCCAAATGAGAGCACGACCTAAGCGTTTGAGGTTTGGCACCACGCAAAAGGTCTGCTTTCATCGACGACTGCTCCACCTGACGATTGAAGTCCAAATGAGAGCACGACCTAAGCGTTTGAGGTTTGGCACCACGCAAAAGGTCTGCTTTCATCGACGACTGCTCCACCTGCCGATTGAAGTCCAAATGAGAGCACGACCTAAGCGTTTGAGGTTTGGCACCACGCAAAAGGTCTGCTTTCATCGACGACTGCTCCACCTGACGATTGAAGTCCAAATGAGAGCACGACCTAAGCGTTTGAGGTTTGGCACCACGCAAAATTTCTGCTTTCATCGACGACTGCTCCACCTGCCGATTGAAGTCCAAATGAGAGCACGACCTAAGCGTTTGAGGTTTGGCACCACGCAAAAGGTCTGCTTTCATCGACGACTGCTCCACCTGCCGATTGAAGTCCAAATGAGAGCACGACCTAAGCGTTTGAGGTTTGGCACCACGCAAAAGGTCTGCTTTCATCGACGACTGCTCCACCTGCCGATTGAAGTCCAAATGAGAGCACGACCTAAGCGTTTGAGGTTTGGCACCACGCAAAAGGTCTGCTTTCATCGACGACTGCTCCACCTGCCGATTGAAGTCCAAATGAGAGCACGACCTAAGCGTTTGAGGTTTGGCACCACGCAAAAGGTCTGCTTTCATCGACGACTGCTCCACCTGACGATTGAAGTCCAAATGAGAGCACGACCTAAGCGTTTGAGGTTTGGCACCACGCAAAAGGTCTGCTTTCATCGACGACTGCTCCACCTGCCGATTGAAGTCCAAATGAGAGCACGACCTAAGCGTTTGAGGTTTGGCACCACGCAAAAGGTCTGCTTTCATCGACGACTGCTCCACCTGCCGATTGAAGTCCAAATGAGAGCACGACCTAAGCGTTTGAGGTTTGGCACCACGCAAAAGGTCTGCTTTCATCGACGACTGCTCCACCTGCCGATTGAAGTCCAAATGAGAGCACGACCTAAGCGTTTGAGGTTTGGCACCACGCAAAAGGTCTGCTTTCATCGACGACTGCTCCACCTGCCGATTGAAGTCCAAATGAGAGCACGACCTAAGCGTTTGAGGTTTGGCACCACGCAAAAGGTCTGCTTTCATCGACGACTGCTCCACCTGCCGATTGAAGTCCAAATGAGAGCACGACCTAAGCGTTTGAGGTTTGGCACCACGCAAAAGGTCTGCTCTCATTATTGACGACCGCTGCTCCCGACGATTGAAGTCCAAATGAAAGCATGACCTAAGCGTTTGAGGCTTTATACCACGCAAAAGGTCTGCTTTCATTGCCGACTGAAGTCTAAATGAGAGTTGCGACCTGAGCGTTTGTGGTTTTTAACCACGCAGAAGGCGCACTCTCCGAAGCTGCTGGTCCCACGACGTCTGCTTGCATCCAACGCACAAGAAGAAATGATCGAATTTCGACCACGGTTCCCCTTTTATACGCAGTCAGTTGAAGATATGTGCCTGACTACCTCCAAATCGTCGTCCTTGCGCGAAAAAGCCAAGCAAAAGTAAAGAGTTTTCCGCGTCGTTTTCAAAGTTTGAGAAAACTTAATTTTTGAGTTGTTTGTGGTTATCTCACACTGTTCAAAATATTATCCTAAATTCCTGATCATATTTCTGATGAAATGGTGAAAGAATTATGTTGCTGCCTTTAATACAAGTCGAGATATTCACGATTAAGTTCTGCCCATTCTTCCATAAGGCTAATTTTGAAAAGGCACCCCATAGTAAAGTAAGTCGTATTCACGACAAAATACCAGCAGAGAATCAATTTTCGCACAATAACCGGAACTTGGTGGGGTGCTCACCCAGGAGACCTGATCATGTTGTACCAAACAACGATATTGTCCGTAATGGAATATAGATGCTTCTGCTTCCGATCCGCCGCGAACACCCATTTCATTAAACTGGAAAGAATTCAGTATCGTTGTTTGCGTATTTCCCCCTCGCGGGCGTCTTACCGCTGAAAACCCGATTCTGGGACCCTCTCATATCGATTGATTATCCGATGCGATATCATGAATCCGATGGTGATTGAAAATTTCGAATGGCTTGTCGAGCTCAAATCTCAGATCCGTTTTATTTCCTTGTATTTTGATTACATGGCTTAGAATATTATTCCTTCTTCGTTTGTTTCCAACCGTGCTCATTTCTTGGATACTTCAGATTCTACTGTGTTTTTCGACACATCCATGAGAGAAGAGATTCGTGAAATTCCAGATCAAACAAACCCTTAAGTGGCCTCTAATATCTTTCATAATAAATTTAGAAAAGTCAACTGTGAAAAGGTGATTTACTCTGACGGATCAAACATCAACAGGTCCACAGGCTTCGGAATCTTCAACCATAACATCACCGATTCATACAAACTCAGTTTACGTCGCAGAATTAGCTGCTATTCAGTACACCCTCGAGCTCATTGAAACCTTGCCCAAAGACCATTACTTCATTGTCACGGACAGTCTAAGCTCAATAGAAGCTCTCCGGGTAATGATGCCAGGAAAGTATCCCCCATATTTCCTGGGGAAAACACGGGAACATTTGAGAACTTCATCTGAACGGTCTTATTTAATATCGTTAGTCTGGGTCCCTTCGCATTGTTCCATTCCGGGCAATGAAAAGGCAGACTTATTGGAAAATGTGGGTGCATTAGAAGGTGACATTTATGAGAGACCAATCTGCTTCAATGAATTTTTCAGTATCTCTCGTCAGAAAACTCTCGAAAGTTAGCAAACTTCATAGAGCAAAGGCGAACTGAGACGATGGCAAAATTTCTTTATCCCCAATGTATCGACGAAACCTTGGTTCAGGGGGATGGACGTGAGTCGCGATTTCATTCGTGTTATTTCGCGGCTCATGTCAAATCACTACACTTTCAACGCACACCTCCGGCATGTTGGGCCCGCGAAATTGGCGATTCGGGATAGTCCATATATGCTCTAGTTTTCAGACATTTTGTTTCCATTTTTTTTGCTTACCTCGCTTTCCACAATATTTAATTTTGCTTGATTCTTTTCCGTAACATCACCATCACCGCCCACGGAAGACCGCTCCAGTCGATGACCAGCATGCGGGCAACCCGCCGGGCCTTCGTAGCCTGGGGGTGTTTCCCGTGGACCCACACGGACCGAATGAAGCGACCATAGATATTTATCAACGCCATCTGGAACCTTGCCCAAAGACCATTACTTCATTGTCACGGACAGTCTAAGCTCAATAGAAGCTCTCCGGGTAATGATGCCAGGAAAGTATCCCCCATATTTCCTGGGGAAAACACGGGAACATTTGAGAACTTCATCTGAACGGTCTTATTTAATATCGTTAGTCTGGGTCCCTTCGCATTGTTCCATTCTGGGCAATGAAAAGGCAGACTTATTGGCCAATGTGGGCGCATTAGAAGGTGACATTTATGAGAGACCAATCTGCTTCAATGAATTTTTCAGTATCTCTTGTCAGAAAACTCTCGAAAGTTGGCAAACTTCATGGAGCAAAGGCGAACTGAGACGATGGAAAAATTCCATTATCCTCAATATATCGACGAAACATTGGTTCAGGGGGATGGACGTGAGTCGCGATTTCATTCGTGTTATGTCGCGGCTCATGTCAAATCACTACACTTTCAACGCACATCTCCGGCGTGTTGGGCCTGCGAAGTTGGCGATTCTGGATAGTCCTTATATGCTTTAGTTTTCAGACATTTTGTTTCCATTTTTTTGTTTACCTCGCTTTCCACAATATTTACTTTTTCTTGATTCTTTTCCGTAACATCACTATCACCGCCCACGGAAGACCGCTCCAGTCGATGACCAGCATGCGGACCACCCGCCGGGCCTTCGTAGCCTGGGGGTGTTTCCCGTGGACCCACACGGACCGAATGAAACGACCATAGATATTTATCAACGCCATCTGGAAGGCTCATGCAATATTCAATTCACCGACCACTCCGATAGCCAGTTGAACGCTGGATTATCGAAAATCCGAGACGACATAATCTTATGACACTATTCTAGTTTAACGTTAGTCGTTAATTAAGATTAAAAGTACCCTTGGCATTTTAGAGCATAAGCAGTGCCTAAAAATATATATTATATATATATTTAATTGGAATGCTCGATCTTTAATAATATATATATATATATATATATATATATATATATATATATATATATATATATATATATATATATATATATATATATATATATATATATATATATATATATATATATATATATATATATATATATATATATATATATATATCTTGTGAGTTTTTGCAAATCGCCTTTAAAGAAATTTAATTGTTTGCCGGTGCATTGGAATGGCAAATATGCTCCAGTGATGAAATAAATTATATGAATGGTTTCAACTTTGATTCCCTAGCTTTCAATAACTTTAGTATTGAAAGAAGGTAAAATTCGATGTTTAATTTGCCGTTGGACAAAAATGGCAACTCCACCACCCATTCCAGTAAACCTGTCAAACCAATTAACCACATAATGTGGATTGCTCTTCAATTTGACATTTGGTTTAGGAAATGTTTCTGTTACAATGGCAATATAATATGAATTTTGTGAACTTTGAAAAAAATATAAAATTCATCTTCACTCGATTTAAAGATCGAGCATTCCAATTAAAAATATTCAAATAATTATTCAACATCACTGTTAAATTTTAAATTCATTATAATATTATTTGAAAATTGCCATCAGATTTGAAATGCTTCAAAAAGTGATGAAGTCGAATTCATTCGGATGATCATTTGAAAAGGTTGATCTTGTAGGTAGATCATTTTATTTTCAGTTATATCGCCTAAATCGACTTCGTTTAAAGAAGTGAATAGCATTGAAGGAATATTGGTAGGAAAATGTCTACCTGTTACACTGAGGAGTGTATCGATAAGTAGTTAGCAACATTCAAACAAAGGCTGAAATCTGAAATGGCTTAATTTTTGCAGCGTGTTTTGCGGTGACATGTTTGTTTACATATCAATAACAGCTGCGCAATCGATTGGTTTCGGTACGGTTTATCGTTTCGATGATGAGTCGAATTGATCCGGAAACGCGAAAGAAAATTCTGCACACTTGGTGCTCAGAAAGTGGTATCACGTACAACGAAATTGCAAAACGGGTGAAAGTGCACCACACCAATGTCAAAAATATTATCGAGAAGTTCGGTAGGATCCTTTCTATGAAGGATTTGACCCGATCCGGTAGGAAAACGGGTCCCAGCCAGCCCGACCGGGACTAAAATGTGGTTGAGTACATCAGGAAAAACCCATCGGCGTCGACGCGGGATTTGACCAAGCAGTTCAACACCAGCATTGGGATGATTCAACGGATCAAAGTTCGGAACTCCATGAAAACGTACAAGAAACAGAAGGTGCTGAAAAGGTAAAAAAGGCACATCAAGTTCAGGCCAAAACAAAAGCGCAAATACTGTATAACCGGATTCTACAGAATACAGACGGATGCATCCTGATCGACGACGAAACCTACGCCAAGACTCTCGAGCGCTGCCAGGACCGCAATGTTATACGAAATCGGTGTACCAGGATCTGGACGACGCTGACACCACGGTGGCGATGGAAAAGTTTGGGCAGAAGGTGTTGGTCTGGCAAGCAATTTGTACCTGTGGTTTGCGGTCGTCGATTTTCTTCACGAAGGGCACAATTAACGCCAAGGTGTACGAGGAAGAATGTTTGAAGAAGAGAATGCTGACAATGTACAGAAAGCATAAGGCTCCTCCTCTCTTCTGACAGGATTTGGCTTCAGTCCACTACGCCAACTCCGTTCTACAGTGCTTGTCAAAAAATAATGTTTAATTCGTGGAAAAGGACATCAACTCATCGAACTGCCCGGATCTTCGGCCAATTGAAAGGTATTGGGAAATTATCAAACGGCACTTTCGGAAGGAAGATACAGTGTCCCAAAACATGCAAGAGTTTAAAAAACTGGACAGCTGCCACCAGGAAAGTCACAAAAGTAACTGTGCAGAATTTTATGAAGAATGTCAAGTATAAAGTGCGAGCGTTTCACAGAAACTAAGATTTTCTTCAATATAATCAGTGAAATGCTGGTTTTTTGTTTTAAATTCGAAGAAATAAGTGCCTTAGAAGAATGGCGTGGCATATGAACCGTTTTTTGGATTTTCAGGTATGTTCTGTAAATTTAATTTAATTAAAATAATTTCAAATTGTTAACATCACTTCGATTGAAGTGTTTTAGGTAAAGTTCATGGGAAATTCCAGAGCGTGGTTTAGAAGTACGATTCGCTCTTTTTTTCATAAGTATTACTTGTGAAGGGGCAAAACCAAGCAATTCTTTCAGTTCGTTTTTAATTTCATTAGTACTTTGATCATTTGATAAGCCTTTCAAGACAGCCTTGAAGGATCTGTCTGATTTTATATCATATGAATGAAATTTATGTAGTTTCTCGGACAAATATCGGATAAGACGTTCATAATCTTCCAATCCATCAACCAAGACTCGACATTCTCCTCTTTGTCCGATTTGGAATGAGACTTCTACTTTCGGGAGAAAAGTAGAAAGCTCAGTACGGAATGTTTTGAAGTCGGAAATCATCACCGTCACTGGTGGCATAGATTGTTGTTTCTTCCCAGAACGACAAGCGTCCATTTTGGGAATTTTGAACCATTTTCTTCTATGTCGCTACAATCGGATTCAGAAAGAATCTCGTAAATATTGTTAGACGGCATAGAATCAACGGAAGGGAAATCCGTCCGTTGTCTTTTATTTTTACATTCAGATTCTATAAGTTCGTGAATGTTATTAGAAAAATGTTGAATAACGGATTGTGATTTATTCCGCCTTGAATTATATTTAGCCTTAGGCTTGTTGCCTTTCCGGTTGAACGCAGCCATTTTTAGAATGAATGAAATTTGAAATTAAATTATCTAGGCTAAATTAGTCTTCGATTAGACTCCTAGTTTGGAAAAGTCTTGATAAAAACTGATTTTGCGGTAGTCTTAATAAAGACTGATTAGTTCGAAGAATAGTTCATTGAATAGCTAGCCTTAAAAAAGGCTGATTAATTTCTTAGTCTTGAAAAAGACTGATTATATGAGAATTTCACTCTTTTTATAGCCTTGCGAAAGCCTGACTAATTGTTATTCTTAAAAAAGTCTATTAGTGATTCATGTAGCATTGAAAAAGTCTGAAGCCTTGAATCAATGAAATTCTAGGTAGCCAGAAAAAATTTCCAGGAGCCAAGAGCAGGCATGTCCAAACACTGCACTGCACTGCGTGTTTCATATAACCACCGCCACCGCGTGTATTGAGAATGCGATTGCGTGCCAGTGCTCAAAGAGAAACACGAAACGCAATATCCGAAGCCCTGGTGCTCGTGGCGCTGTTTTATTTTCGGCCCTGGTGTTTCAAGCTTTGGCATACACCGAAACCGCGTGTTTTCAGTTCCGTTAAACACCGGAGCCGAGTGTTTTGAATTTCGCGAAGGCACCGAAGAGCACCCAAACGTTGGTTATATTGTCAATAAATTGAACTCAATCAGACACGTATTGATGAAACAAGAATTAATCATTCAAAAGCATTTTTCGTCATACTGTGGCGCTATAGGCGCTTATAGTACAAGCAACGTATAAGGCAAAATCGGAAACACTCGGATTCGGTGTTTGCCGAAGTCAGGAACACTCGACTTCAGTGCTGCTGAAAATCCCAGCACGGTAGTTTGGCAAATATACGACCACCGCTACGAGTGCTTTTTCTACTGCGTTCGGTGTTTGTTTTTCAACACGGGCACGAAGCGTAGCATTCAATACTCCTGGTGGTGTGCTCACGAGTGAAGGTGAGTACCGTGCAGAACGGATCCGTGTTTTTGCCATGCCTGGCCAAGAGCTATACGCGTGCGGTGCGAACGACTTTTCAACACCGACTGAGGGTGGGTTGTTGATTTGGGAGTCTGAGAGGCTTGAGGTTTCGTTTGCATTGACGTCGATCTTTCGGCTTAACGCGTCGGCAACGACGTTTGTTTAACCTGTTTGTTGTTGTCGTAGTCGTAGTTTTCTAGGTCTAATCTCCAGCGTATTATTTTCTGGTTTTTGGTCGATTTTTGTCGTGAATACGACTTACTTACTATGGGGTGCCTTTTCAAAATTTACCCTCTGAGAGAGTGATAAGTTTTTGATCGTGAATATCTCTTGTTGTATCTAATGAATCAACATAATTCTTGCGACATGCCATCGGAAATATGATCACAATTTTATGATAAAATTTTCAGTTTTGTGACATAGTCTCAAATAATTCAAAATTAAACTTTTCTGAAATGTTTGGTATAAACGAGTATCAAAGAGGATAATTCATACGGCGCGTTTGCCTTTCTCGTATTTTTAAAGCTCATAGCTCAGTGATCTGTGAAAGGATTTATATAATCTAACTACCAATAGAATCGAAATTTTTCAATTTAAACGTGTATAGCAAAAGCATTGAAGTATTTCAATAGTACACTATTGAAAAACCTGTCTCATTTGGTCCATGTCAACACCAGCCAATCAGAACGCGTTCTAAGGAAGAGAACAAAATATCTGCTGCTGTACAACAAATCGTCCGGGAAAAATGTTCCGAAAACTGGTGAATATCGCAGTGAGTTCCTCAATTTGATCCTTGTGAATGCTAGAAACGAGTCCCTACAGCATATTGATAGTCTCTTTCAATAAATTATGCAAATCCGAAATGAAATAATCGACATTAAAATTCTGTATGTGGCTATTTTTATAGCCGTTAGGACCACCCATTAGTGAAAAAGCTACAAACGAAATCACATAAAAAAACTCTTAACAAAAATTCAATCAGTTTGGATTCTATCGCCACTGCGAGCAGATGTGTTTTGTGTCGTCTGCACAGCTAGTTTCACTTTCGACAAGAGCGATTACGTCACAGTTACCAGTCATTAGCATTGGGAAAAAACAACTGTGGAGAGCATTGCACAAAATCAGCCGTTGTAATGGCTCTAAAAGTTTTCTAAAGAACTATTAGGATTTGTTGTTCGCAAATCGTAGGGAAATAGTCTCAGTTTTCTGCAAATCAAGAACAGTTTGCTTAGATTTGTGCACTTTTCGCTGTGTGAAATTCACAGTAATCGAGATCAAGTGAAGCCTTTTTTTTGCGAAAAATGTTCCAGAGTTTAATGTCGTAGAGAATTGCGCAATTTGACTCTTCTGAATGCTGGAAACGAATCCCTACAGCATATTGATAGTTTCTTTCAATAAATTATGCAAATCCGAAATTATATAATCGACATTAAAAATCTGTATGCGGCTATTTTTATAGCCGTTAGGACCGCCCATTAGTGAAAAAGCTACAAACGAAATCAGGTAGAAACAAGCCTCTCAACAAAACTTGAATCAGTTTGGATTGTATCGCCACTGCGAGCAGATGTGTTTTGTGTCGTCTGCACAATTATTTTCGCTTTCGACAAGAGCGATTACGTCACAGCTGCCAGTCATTAGCATTGGTGAAAAAACAACGGTGGAGAGAATTGCACAAAATCAGCCGCTCTAATGGCTCTAAAAGTTTTCTAAAGAACTATTAGGATTTGTTGTTCGCAAATCGTAGGGAAATATCCTCAGTTTAGTGCAAATCTAGAACAGTTTGGTTATGCAATTATGCAAATCCGAAATGAAATAATCAACATTAAAATACTGAATGCGGCTATTTTTATAGCCGTTAGGACCGCCCATTAGTGAAAAACTACAAATGAAATCAGGTAGAAACAAGTCTCTCAACAAAAAGTGAAGCCTTCTTTGTTTTTGCGAAAAATGTGCAAAGGGGAATGCTTGCATAATTCATACAATTGATCAACTAATTGATATTCGGAAGTGTTAAGGAAGTGTCAGTTGTTTTCGTATTCACGACATCCAGTTATGTCTCTGACATTACCCACCCGCCTTTTTTATAAAAATCAAAGGTTTATTATCCGTTATGAGAGTGTATTTATTTCCGAATAAATACGGTTAGAATTTTTCTGCGGCCCAAATTATGTCTAGCGCCTCTTTTTCTGTCGTGGAGTAGTTGATTTCGTGTTTATTTAACGTACGGGATGCGAAAGCAATAGGATGGTCTTTTTGTTCGTGTATTTGGGATAATACAGCGCCCAATGCGTTATTAGATGCGTAGGTAGTCAAAATGAAGGGTTTGGTGAAGTCGGGGTATGCCGTTTTTTGTCTCGATTCATCGTCCATTTCAATTTGGTGAAATCCTGATTTCAGGTTGATTTCAGGAAATATTGTGAATGTCCTAAATTGTCGAGTATATCTTCGATTTGTGATATAGGGTGTTGTCGTCTATTGTTACTTCGTTAAGTTTCCTGTAGTCTATAACTACGCGAAACTTCTTTCTGCCTGACGCATCGGTTTATTTTGGTACAATCCATATAGGAGGATTCCACGGTGAGTTTGAGTGTGTTATTATTCCGTTCTCGAACGTTTCTTGAATTTACTCTTTAACGGTTTCTTTATGGATGTGTGGATAGCGATAGGTTTTAGTATAGATTTATCTGTCGTTAGTTGTTTGGACTTTTTGCTTTATTTGTGTTGTCGAGGTCAGTTTTTCGTCTTCTTTTAATATGTCTTTATGATGGTCGGTGAGTACCTGTAGTAGTTCGGCTTTCTCTAGGTGAAAAGATGTTTTTTTGCAAAAAGAAATCATATGTTTCGAAGCTGGCTATCGTTTCACTATTATTAATCGCTTTCTTATTCAAAGTGAGTCTACTTGTAGAAAGGTTTTTTCGGTTCCGGCTTGTCGTTAGAAGTGCGTCCTCTTCTATGAAGCTGTTAATTTCGTCCCAGTGTATGCGATCTTTTTCGTTTGGTTTTGAGAGTGTTTTGATATTTTGGATGATGTCTTTAGTCCGTTGATAGTACTTATGTACTCTTACTCTTACTCTATCAGTCGTAGACCACGCGGGTCTCTACTGTATACAGGAGGCGTCTCCATTCAACTCGGTTCATGGCTGTTCGCCGCCAGCCTCGGTAGCTGCGAAGGGTCCGCAGGTCGTCCTCAATTTGATCGATCCATCTTGCCCGCTGCGCGCCTCTTCTTCTTATACCGGTCGGATCATTATCGAGAATCATTTTAACCGGGTTGTTCTCCGACATTCTAACAACATGCCCGGCCCACCGTAACCGCCCGACCTTGGCCGTTTGGACGAGGGTTGGTCCTCCCAGCAACTGGTGCAGTTCATGGTTCATTCGCCTTCTCCACGTACCGTCTTCCATCCGCACTCCACCGAAGATGGTTCGCAACACCTTCCGTTCAAAAACAGCTAGTGCGCGTTGGTCCTCCGCAAGCATTGTCCAGGACTCATGCCCGTAGAGGATAACCGGTCTAATCAGCGTTTTGTAGATAGTTAACTTCGTACGACGGCGAATTTTGCTCGATCGAAGCGTCCTGCGCAGTCCAAAGTAAGCACGATTTCCTGACAATATGCGTCTCTGAATTTCTCTGCTGGTGTCATTATCGGCAGTCACCAGTGAGCCCAAGTACACGAACTCGTCGACCATTTCGATTTCATCACCACCAATCAGAACTCGTAATGGGTGGCTGACGTTATCTTCTCTCGAGCCCCTGCATTTCATGTACTTTGTCTTTGACACATTGATGTCTAGTCCGATCCGCTTGGCCTCAGCTTTTAGTCCGATGTACGTATCTTCCATCTTCTCAAAGTTGCGTGCTATAATATCAATGTCATCAGCGAAACCAAGTAGCTGGACGGACTTTCTGAAAATCGTGCCACTCGTGTCTATCCTCGCTCTTCTTATCACACCCTCCAAAGCAATGTTGAATAGCAGACACGAAAGGCCATCACCTTGCCGTAGCCCTCTGCGAGTTTCGAAGGGACTCGAGTTTATCCCCGATACTCGAACAACGCACATCACTCGATCCATCGTAGCCTTGACCAATCGTATCAGTTTGTCCGGGAATCCGTAGTCGTGCATGATTTTCCATAGCTGTTCTCGATCGATTGTGTCGTAGGCTGATTTGAAATCGATGAATAAGTGATGTGTGGGCACATTGTATTCGCGGCACTTTTGCAACACCTGGCGGATGGCGAACACTTGGTCCGTGGTAGCACGTTCACCCATAAATCCTGCCTGATATTGTCCCACGAATTCGTTTGCAATCGGTGAAAGTCGACGGCATAAGATTTGGGAGAGTACCTTGTAGGCGGCGTTCAGCAGAGTTATCGCGCGGTAGTTGCAGCACTCCAGCTTATCGCCCTTTTTGTAGATGGGACACACGATTCCTTCCATCCATTCCTCCGGTAAAATCTCGTCCTCCCAGATCTTGGTAACGACCCAGTGCAGTGATTTCACTAGTGCATTACCACCGTGTTTTAGTAGCTCGCTTGGTAGTTGATCAACACCAGCAGCCTTATTATTTTTCAACCGGCTTACCACCTCCTCCACTTCTTGGAGGTCTGGGACCGGCAGTCTATCGACCTCCGCACGTGTTCCCAAGTTCGTTACCGCGCCGCCACTTTCGTATTCCGCCACATCGCCATTGAGGTGCTCGTCGAAATACTGCCGCCACCTCTCGATCACCTCACAGTGGTTCGTGAGAAGATCCCCGTTGGTGTCCTTGCACATATCGGCCTGTGGCACATGGCCTCTGCGCGAACGGTTCACCTTCTCGTAGAACTTCCTTGTGTCATTAGCACGGAACAGCTGTTCCATCGCTTCGCGATCTCGGTCTTCCTGTTGGCGCTTTTTTCTACGGGATACCGAGTTTAGTCTGTTCCGCGCCTGTCTGTATCTCTCCTCGTTTGCTCTCGTCCGGTGTTGCAGCTTACTCGCCCAAGCTGCATTCTTCTCGGCCACTAACTGTTCACATTCGTCGTCGAACCAGTCGTTCCTTACGTTCGGTGCCGCCGTACCTAGCGTTGCTGAAGCAGTGCTACCTATGGCAGATCGGATGTGTCTCCAGCCATCTTCAAGAGTAGCTGCACCAAGCTGCTCTTCCGTTGGTAGTGCCACTGCCAACTGCTGCGCGTAATCTTGGGCTACTCCTGCATCCCGGAGCCGCGCAATGTTAAACCGCGACGATCGGTTTCGACGTCGAGTAGCCACCGTCGAAAGTTTTGAGCGCATGCATACAGCAACCAAGTAGTGGTCCGAATCTATATTCGCACTGCGGTAGGTGCGAACATTGTTGATGTCCGAGAAGAATTTTCCGTCGATCAAAACGTGGTCGATTTGGTTTTCGGTCTGTTGGTCAGGTGATCTCCAGGTAGCTTTGTGGATATCCTTGCGGGGAAAGAAGGTGCTTCTGACTACCATTCCTCGGGAGGCCGCAAAGTTGACACACCGTTGGCCGTTGTTATTCGATGCGGCATGCAGGCTGTTCGGCCCGATTACCGGTCGGTACATTGCCTCCCTTCCTACCTGGGCATTCATGTCACCGATGACAATTTTTACGTCTCTGCGTGGGCAGCCGTCATAGACTTGTTCCAGCTGCACGTAGAACGCTTCTTTCTCGTCATCGGGTCTCCCTTCATGTGGGCAGTGCACGTTGATGATGCTGTAATTGAAAAAACGGCCTTTAATTCTCAACTTACACATCCTAGCGTTGATCGGCTGCCACCCAATCACTCGCTGACGCATCTTGCCCAGCACTATAAAGCCAGTTCCCAGCTCGTTTGTTGTGCCACAGCTTTGGTAGAAGGTAGCCGCCCGATGTCCGCTTTTCCACACCTTCTGTCCCATCCAACAAAGCTCCTGCAGCGCTACGACGTCGAAGCTGCGAGGATTTAGTTCGTCGTATATTATCCTGTCGCAGCCTGCGAAACCTAGCGACTTGCAGTTCCATGTTCCAAGTTTCCAATCGTAGTCCTTATTTCGTCGCGTGGGTCTATGCCGATTGTTCCGGGTCGTATTATCTCCTGTATTGTTTGTAATTAAAGTTTTATGGGCGGCTTATTAGGCCTACGCCAACCCCCTGTCTCGCCGGAGGATCATCGTGCTTGCTCTGTTTAACGTCCCAAGTAGCACTAGGCCGATCCCGTTGGTGGGGTTGCCACCTTGGATTTAGCTGGACGGGATGCAGCATTTCATACTCAGCCGCTGGATACCAGAACAGACGCTGTTTGAAGCCGCTCCTAACATGGAGTACAGACGCTCCGACATCCTCTAAAGAGGACCCCCTTCCCTGTCAGCATACGACCAAGGTCCCACCGGGGTTGGTTACCCGATCTTTCCTATGGTTGCTCGTACCCCAGCCGGCACCGCGGGGAGGTAGGGATAGGAGTTACTGGACAAGAGGCTAAGAACCACAATGGGGCCTGAATTGCGCATTGTCCAGTCGTTTACCAGCCTTATGTACGCTTGTGTTTTCAGTCATTTCATTTTGCCATAACTGGTTCTTGTAAGTAGATAATTCCTGTCTGTCACCTATGGCATTGTTTAGCATTTCCTTGATTTCTTCGAAAAATCTCGGGCTTCCGGCGAGGCATAAAATGTCTTTTGCCTTACCCCCCCTTTTATTGCTAACTGCTTGTAAATATATTTGGAATACCTGTTCGTTAACGATAGGTCCAAAAAATGTTGAGTGTATTCTCGGCTGTGGTTAGCCAAGAATTTAGTTGCCTACGGTTGCCATCATAAGCTGGGATGGACTTGATAGGGTCGGGGATCCTGAATAGGTCCTTTTGGTTAACCGTGGATATTGGTGGAGGATAAAAAGTATCCTGTGTGGAGTTATTGTTATCTATTTTAGTGTTCATCGTCACTAGCATGTTCTCATGTTGCGTTTGTTTAGCAATCATCGTATTGATTGATTGCGTCAACGCGTTTGTTCGGCTAGCGAGTTGCTGCAAAAATTCGCTTCGATGTGTCATTTCAGCCTTTTTTTGTAATGTAAGGTCAAATGAAAGATCCAATTTTTTTTTATTGGAATGTGGGAATTTTGTTCTGAGTTCTCGCTATCGTCACTATGTTCGTCGTCGCTATTAATCAGTCTATTCGCCAACAGGACTTCTGCTAGCCTTTTACTCATGTAGTGTAAATAAGTAGAATGAAAACAGCGTCTATCTGGTAGTGTGTAGTAATCGGAGAAAGGGAAAGAGGAAGAGAAAAAATAACGCCTATCTGGTGATGCGAGATTTTCTTGGACGGCGCCTATCTGGTAGTACGCTGTCAAAAAGATTTTAGCCTATTTGCTAGTGCACAGAATCTTCTCGTAAATAACTACCTAAATTATTAACGTAGAGTTACTCACGGTGCTGTCGTATACTGTTCGGCTGACGTTGCTGGTTGTCCAGATGGTTATACACGGGGGATCCTCAACTCGACGTACACACTTTCGAGACGTTGATGCTTTCGCAGAATCACTTAAGGTATAAGAGTTCACTTTATACACAAGTCCACTGTTATCGCGTGTAAATCCACTCAGCCGGATTCCCGGACGGCTGCGCCAATTAAGTTTTTATTTCACTGGAGCGAGTTTTAAAATAACACTTACTTCATTATTATCTTTAAAATTAAACCTTCCTTTTACACTTCTGATTAAAGACTAAGTTAGAACTACCTAGGCTACCTGCCGCTAACCTAACCTGTTGGGACAAAGGGTGCTGATAATGCAGATAATATGCCTGGTGTGCTCCTGTCTCTGGTTTAGTTGCTAGCCGAAGATGTGCTTACGTTGTTTCCTGTCTCACGCCACGTCGTCTTTTGGCAAGTGCGTGAGATGCTTGGATTGCAGGAATTCAGTCCATAACTATATATGCAATATGGAATTCACAAACATTGCTAACGAGGAGTAAAATCAGTTTTGATCTAGCGAGTTAATGAGAAAGTTCAATTAGTTTTGTAGTCCGGAGCACTCCTTATCGTATCTGAAAATCGTAACTCATTTACTTTTCGCTGTTTGTATAAGATAGGGCCATATTTGGAAATTTCCCCTCATAATGAGTAGGTTTACAATTTTCTATAAACAAAAATCGAAGTATTGTGGAAGCAAATGATAACCTAATGGCAGTGTTGGTGATTGCCAAAAATTTGACAGTAGCTGCTATAATGCTATCTATATTGTATACAACATTTTCAATCCGGTAGAAGATGCTACAAGAACTCGAGTCTCTCAATGCATGAATCTTGAGAGAATTTTGCACATAGTTAGAATAAGCGGCAATAGTAAAATGATTCTATAGCAATTGTCAACTGCCTGCATAGAATCGGATCGCGAAACGAGAATAAGTGACCGTTTGTTGCTTCAGAGAGGATTCCCACAGCAGCGTGCTAACCTTTGATTCTCAGAAATGTCATTGAGAGAAATTCGCTCTCGCACTGGTGTCGATTCTATGTTAAATGAGCCATACCAGGTTTTTGTTGTTGCGATGATTTCCGTTTCTCTTTGATGGCACTGATTCAATCGTTGAAGAGTTGCCAGTGAACGTTCTTTGATACGATAAAAGCCATCCTTGCCTAATGGTAATAACCGAATCATGTAATTAAATGAGCAGAAAAGCCTCTTGTAACCATATTAACACTGCGATCTTAACAGTGTAAAATTAGTTCATAATCCAATAAATAACAAATCATAAAAATAATATCACGAAGCAATAACAACTCTTACTTTTGTGTCTTACTATTTGTATATGTCATACATTAACTCAAAATAACTTTTGTATTTTTTCAGATTTTCGTTGCAATATCTTGGATGTCTAAAGCAACTGTACAAGCAGCTCTGGGACCATTACCTTTGAAGGCAGTCACGTCGCAGCATCGCACGGATGACGAAAGACATTATGCAGAGCTAGTTAAAAATGTTTGTATTTTGAGTATAATATTATCAGCTCCACTAGGAGCTATACTCATATCCGTAAGTGGAACGAAATTATTAAAAAAGACCAAACCCATGCTGGAACCACCAGAAGGTATTTTGTGCTATGCTAGATACTATCAACAAAAATTATACATTTTATTGCAGGCTGGCGAAGAAGTCATCGTCCTTCATTACACGATATCAGTATCATCGACGAGGAGGAAGAACGCGAGGATATCGAAGGAATCGCTGATGAAGACACCGCAGCAAATACCTTATCTAACGCACAAGCAGGTTCTGTTTTTACCATTATGAAGTGAATTATAACTCAGAATGTATCAAGAAGAAAAACTGTATTAATTTTTTTTACAATAGTATTTCTTTATTCAATAATTGATGTCACGAGTGAATGCTTGCGAAGTTTACGTTGATGTTCTCATCAACAAGTTTTGAAGACGTATCAGTACACTATAAAAATACATATCTCATTGGTAAAAAAATTGTATCACATATTTGCTATATTTTTAAATGAATAAATCTTGCTTCATTCTGGGGTGCCGTTTCTAAATTAAAAATACAGGAGAATGATAAGTGTTGCGGCCAAAGTCGAAAATTCTGCGAATACGAAAAAGAGAAATCGAGAAACAAACAAAGTAAAAAAGACGTATGTACGGCTCGATAGTACAATTCAATCTGATTTTATTTCGCAATATGAGAGTAACGATAGTGGAATGAGAGATAACCAAATCAAAGCGGTATTAAGTGATTCTCTTCGATAAACGGGTAAACGTGTGGAGGTAGTTGACCTAATCGGCATAAATGGTCCACCCAGAGATTTCGTGTCAACGTAAACCGCCCACCCCATTACGACCTGAAATTTCAGTTTCAAATCGTCTTGGTTTATACTCGTCTAGGTCCAACGGCACTACTCGTAGTCTCCGTACATCTCTTGCTGAGGTCTCGGATCCAATTTCGACTAAAACCACACGAACTAAACCATCAGGTCCTGGGAAACTCGTCCAAGTGGCCATTGTCCTGGTTACTCGTAATCCTTGACCAAGATGACGAAATCTCCAACAACAATATTTGGCAGTTCGTTGCCATTTTGTAAAGTGTTGAAATAAGCGAACGTATTCTGACTGCAAGCTAGGACGAAATTTTTGGGCCAATCCACAGTGGTTCAAAAGCGCAATTTCACGCTCTTAATTGATAACTCATACGATCGTGGTTTTTGAGGTACAGTATTTTCAAAAAAGTTGCTCAGAATGATAGACGCCATCTTTTGACAAATTTTATTTATGTGATTAATCCCCCTAAACGTGAGATAAAAGTTTCATTTTAGCTCAGGGCCAACATAGGGGCAAATTTACTTCAACAAAGTTATGCAGAAAGTTATTTCAAGCAAGTTCGCTGAAGGTACTATTCCCGTAACTTGAGTGTAATTACAGATATAATGTATTTTCTGAAAAGGGTGTCCAAAAACCAGTTTTTGTAAGAAAACATATATATTTTCAATTTATATGAGTTATTCATGTTATACAAAGTTTTTCATCTTTAAAAACTTCACAACTTTCTCGAACATACTATACTACTATCATTTCAGTTTAATGAAATAGAGCAATTTTTCATGTTTTTTAATAAAATTCTAACTTGTCTATTACCAAAAGGCGCAGGAAGGTGCAGATGAGACTACTTACATATTAAACTACTTCAAAAGAGCTTTCATACCGTGGTTGAATTACTCGTCTGCAGGCGAGATATGTTCTTTTCAAATATCCTTGTCCTTGACATTTGCAATGATAAGGTTCATTGTATACCAGATCAGATTTCAGTATTTATTCGTTACCATGGAAACTCTCACAATAAAAGGTTTTTATGCACATCGAAGTCTACAAAAAGAAAAGTTCAGTAATAATTATAGATATCACTTACGAATCGGGATCCTTTGGTTACAAATATTCGTGAATGGCCAAAACAGTCCAAGAAGAATCTGTCGAACGATGCTAAGAGTCTTTTAGCTACTTAAGAACATTGTCAGCTATCATAAAATAAATACAAATTACTAAAAAATTAGTTTTGATCATACTTTTCTCTACCAGAAGATGATTTTCTCGATTTGATGATGACTTTTTTAAAAGTCGTTACAGTTACTAAACTATTCACTTTATAGACTTCAATGTACACAAAAAAAATATCTTGTGGCAAGTACAATAGTAATGAATATATACTGAAATCTGATCTGAAATACAATAAACCTAATCATTGCAAATGTCAAGGACAAGGATATTTGAGAAGAACAAATCTCGCCTGCAGACGATCGCAGACGAGTAACTCAACCACGGTATAAAAGCTCTTTTAAAGTAGTTTAATATGTAAGTAGTCTCATTTGCACCTGCCTGCGCCTTTTGATAATAGACAAGTTAGAATTTTATTTAAAAAACTACACGGATCAGCCCCATAGGGTTGTTCGAGCCATTGATGTGGAACAGGCAACCAAAATTTCTAATGATCTACAATGAAATAGATCAATCGATCGTCACACTTTTGAATTCGCAAATGCACGAGAGTCTGCTTAGATTGATCTTTATTAGGAATCAAAACCGACCACGCGAACACAGAATATGGACTCTATTTGTCGTGATTTGTATTTAATTTATAGCCGACGAAATTACACCAATAGCCCAAATGTATGCAATTATATGTTTGTACACGATACGGATATCGATATTTAAGCTTCTTTTCGCCAAGCTTGTGTTCAAGTTTTGTATGCAAGCAGTTATTTTTATAGCGTTTCTCTACCATTACAACCATTCCGCGATTTCGGTTGAAGCGATAAACTTTTTCTTATTATCAATCGAGTTCATCTTATATAAATGGGAAATTAATCTTATGCACTCCAAATTTACCCTGGGGTAGTAGTCAATTTCTTAGGCGAAACGACATAACATGGAATTTCATCCGATCTTGCATGACACAAGATCAGAGCATTCCAATTAAAGCTTCAAATCGTTTTATGGCACTTTTTGTCTTGCTGTCTAGCAACAACCTACCCCTAGCATGCTACTCGTAGGACTGAAACGTCAGCTATAATTTTATTTACTCCCAACAGCTTCGCTTTAGCATCGACTGATCAATCACATCAATGCTTTCCCTTTGATATATCGCTTACTCCTTCAAAACCGTCGACTATGGCAGGGAAATCCAGTATGCCGGAGATTTTTTGCAGACGAAATAGGACACTGCTAGCTATTAATCAACATTTCAATGATATACAATTAAAAATACATGGCTATGAACATTAAAATCAATACGTAGAAATATTCCCAATCAAATAGTGACATAATATCAATAATTGATACAAAGTTGACTGAGCTGTAATTGTTCAAAACCTGACCACATTTCTAAGTGTTTTGTTCTTGAGGTTCTAATTTGCACCCCTATATAGAAAACAAAAAGGCGGGTGGGTAATGTCAGCGACATAACTGGATGTCGTGAATACGAAAACAACTGACATGTTCCTTAACACTTCCGAATATCAATTGTATGAATTATGCAAGCATTCCCCTTTTTCACATTTTTCGCAAAAACAAAGAAGGCTTCACTTGATCTCGATTACTGTGAATTTCACACAGCGAAAAGTGCACAAATCTAGCCAAATTGTTCTTGATTTGCACTAAACTGAGGATAATTACCTTCGATTTGCGAAAAACAAATCCTAATAGTTCTTTAGAGAACTTTTAGAGCCATTAGAACGGCTGATATTGTGTAATGCTCTCCATCGTTGTTTTTTTTCCAATGCTAATGACTCGCAGCTGTGACGTAATCGCTCTTGTCGAAAGCGAAACTAGCTGTGCAGACGACACAAAACACATCTGCTCGCAGTGGCAATAGAATCCAAACTGATTCAGTTTTTTTTTGTTGTTTTTTTAATCTTATTTTTGTGTATTACATCAACATTTTACAGTACAAGTGTTTTGACCCTTTGGCCTTTAATCTTTGTTGTTCATACGATTCGTTATTAATATTAGGTGTTTTAGTTACTCTTGTTTTACATACTAATGTTTAATCATAATATTTATTTTAATTATTTATAAAATGTCTACCTACTTATAACTATCCCTAACCTAATACGTACAAATTTTGAATTATTTGTATTTCAGAGATTGAGCACCTCTCTTCAAATTTCGTGCAGAATTGTTCGAATTTTTGTTCTAGTATATCCAGTGAGGCCATCTCATGTACTTCACTAGTTCTTGCCCAAGGGGGTAGATTTAGAATCATCTTTAAGATCTTACTTTGAATGCGCTGAAGCCTAAGTTTGTGTGTTCGTGCACAGCCCCGCCAAACAGGGACTGCGTATTCAATTGCGGGGTAGATGATTTGTTTATAGACAGCCATCTGATTCTTCAGGCATAGTTTAGATGTTCTACAAATCAGCGGATACAGAGACCTAATGAGTATGCTGCATTTTTGAACGATTTTGTCAACATGTGATCTGAATATCAGATGTCTGTCAAAGGTGAGTCCTAGATAGATAACTTCATCGGACCATTGAATGACCTCATCACCGAATCGTATTCTGCATTCGTCTGATGGAACAAGTTTTGGAGATCTTGAAAGTGGAAACAAGATGACCTGAGTTTTTGCTGCATTGATCACAATTTTCCAGCTTGTAAAATATTCCGTTAAAGCGTCCAGACCTGTCTGTAGTTTATTCTTCAGAGCATTAATGACACGACCTTTGTAAAGAATGGCAGTATCATCAGCAAATTGTGACAGAACACCACCACCTGGAAGAGGTGGGATGTCTGATGTGAAAATGTTGTATAGAATGGTGTAACCAGGGGCTGTCGGAATCGGAATCGTTCGAATGGAAAGTGGATGATTTTTGCGCCACTCCCGAAGGAGATCATCCACCAAGGTGGCTTTGCCCAGCTATTAAGACCTTCTCTCGAAAGGCGGGTCGCTTGGTAAATCGGAACCGGTTCCAAACGACTCGACTGTCCCCGTACAACTTCCGATGGCCACCAACAACTACAAGAGAGATCTCCACAGACTCCGAGTCTGAAACATTGGAACGAATTCAGTCGATAAAGAAGAACGCAGATGCCAGTCGCATCATAGGCACTGCTCTAATAGTTCACCTCGCCACGGTCTGATATAGATTTAGGAGCGGGGGCTGAAGCATGGGGTCAACCCAACCACACGTAACACAAAATCGATAAACGAACTTCTGAAAAAACGTGAGAATCCCGTCACCAGAACATTAAAATAAATAACACCTCATCTAGGTTTCCTAGCAGCTGCATCCTCCAGCGTATGGGTTTATTCAACGACAACAATAAACAATAGCATAGATGGGGGAAAAACTAACTAAAATGAGTTATCGTTCAATTACATCAAAAAAAGATTTTACTGTACGAGATTCGAACACACTACATTGCGTTAGCTAGCTACTTTCACATACTGCCTTTGCAGTCCTGACTATCTCCCCTACTGTCGTTACTCCATCATCGAGTGCTCTACGTCGTGCAGTACATTTATCTCATATTGTGAGTGCAAATTTTAATTTATGGTGGCCCTAGGGTCTTTGCGTATTTTGTGTCATGATCACGGTTCATCTAACATGCGCATGTAGAAAATAATCGGAACGTACTTACTACCATGGATTTACGTAAAATGGCGGAATGTTGGCGTCGGTGCATCATCCAGCGGTGGACGAATGGCGATGGCGTGGTTGGGGAGCTATTTGCAGACTCAATGGCGGTCGCGTTGCTTTCAATCCAACGACGGCGTTCTTTGCTGGTGTTGGCCTCCCTGCCAAGCAGTGTCCCTGCTCTTCCGGTCCCTGGATGGTTGACCGGGTTCTTTGTAGCTGGATGGTGGGGTCAGAAGTATCGCTGGCTATGTATGACGGTGTGCCGGGATATTGGCCCATACAATGACGCTCTCTTGCCTAGATAGAACATACGACCAACATTTGGTTGTTATAAGAATACGCTTTGCACTCAAGCCAACATTTAGAAATTTTACCTTAACACAGTCTATTTTTAGCACTGTGAGATGATCTTTGCTGCACACTCACTTATCGACCTAGCTAACTGCACGAGAGAAGGGAAATTTATTCAATATTACTGACTTCAGAATCTCACGCTGTTTCTTCAGCTACCTTTAATCTCACACCGCGGCGCTACTAACTCGCGATTAACTCCTGCCTCTTCCACGAACCAGAACAAAGTGAACGACTAGAACTGTGGAATCCTCAGTCTAGGCATCAGAATAAGTCTTCGGTACCGGAAACAGTTGATTATTTCACGAAGTGAATAATTTCCGTCAACCAATTTTATACCGTAGCCGTCCCTTTATCCCACACACAAAGCCGTTTTGATCTACATCGAGAGCATTGTCTTCACCCAAGAAGCACAGTTCAAATCGAGTCGTCCTTTTTCCCGAGTTTAATCTACCTTTCCCTCTCATCGTACTTATACGCTGAATACCGGTGTCATTTTACATGAAGGTGTCAGCGCCGCATCCACCCTCCAAACCCTACTCCCATCCAGCATGCTACCCAGGCAGGCACGAATGAATGCTACCGCCGCATCCACCCCTCAAACCATATTTTAATCGATCATATTTTCTTCCCAGCACGCACGAATGAACCTCTATGCGGCGCAGAGTACTCAACCTAGAACTCATTTAATATTCTCGAGCTCTGAGCGAATTAGGAGAAAGGTAGAACTCGCGAGAGTATCTCTACCACTATACTCAGTTGCTAGTACGAGGGGCTCTCTAACTATTTCAGATATTTATCTGTGTAATGTCCACCTTTTCGCACAAATTTCTGCATTCTTGATACGTACAACGCTACATAATTCCCTGCTATTTTTTCGAAAATTTGATTGATTTCCAACTTTAGTTGCAGGAATCAATCATTTTTTCGAAGGGTAACTGTTTAGATAAATCAAGGTGACTATTGTGGTTTTGGGGTCATAAGTTTTCATCGTCAATAAATTGACTCCTCTCTATTTCCAGATGTGGTTAGTCAACCAACCTGCTACTGACCATCAACGTTTTTCAACTCCGGTCTCCAGCAAAACCAATAGGACCTTCCTTTCAAAATTTAACAACCATCCGATGCATTTGCAACACATCACAACAAATCTTTTCCCTGACTATTGAGTGAATCATTCCAGGCTTCTGAAATTGGCAATTCCTTCCATACACACATTCCATCTATACCTGACTAGACTATCTTCAACCCCTGATCATATCTGGGTTAGGTAAAGTTAGTCTTTAAAATATACAGGGTGATTTTTTAAGAGCTTGAGAACTTTTTTAAACAATAAAACGCATAAAATTTGCAAAATCTCATCGGTTCTTTATTTTAAACGTTAGATTGGTACATGACATTTACTTTTTGAAGATAATTTCATTTAAATGTTGACCGCGGCTGCGTCTTAGGTGGTCCATTCGGAAAGTCCAATTTTGGGCAACTTTTTCGAGCATTTCGGCCGGAATAGCCCGAATTTCTTCGGAAATGTTGTCTTCCAAAGCTGGAATAGTTACTGGCTTATTTCTGTAGACTTTAGACTTGACGTAGCCCCACAAAAAATAGTCTAAAGGCGTCAAATCGCATGATCTTGGTGGCCAACTTACCGGTCCATTTCTTGAGATGAATTGTTCTCCGAAGTTTTCCCTCAAAATGGCCATAGAATCGCGAGCTGTGTGGCATGTAGCGCCATCTTGTTGAAACCACATGTCAACCAAGTTCAGTTCTTCCATTTTTGGCAACAAAAAGTTTGTTAGCATCGAACGATAGCGATCGCCATTCACTGTAACGTTGCGTCCAACAGCATCTTTGAAAAAATACGGTCCAATGATTCCACCAGCGTACAAACCACACCAAACAGTGCATTTTTCGGGATGCATGGGCAGTTCTTGAACGGCTTCTGGTTGCTCTTCACTCCAAATGCGGCAATTTTGCTTATTTACGTAGCCATTCAACCAGAAATGAGCCTCATCGCTGAACAAAATTTGTCGATAAAAAAGCGGACTTTCCGAATGGACCACCTAAGACGCAGCCGCGGTCAACATTTAAATGAAATTATCTTCAAAAAGTAAATGTCATGTACCAATCTAACGTTTAAAATAAAGAACCGATGAGATTTTGCAAATTTTATGCGTTTTATTGTTTAAAAAAGTTCTCAAGCTCTTAAAAAATCACCCTGTACAAATAACATACTAGTAAGTCTTGTTTTTCCTACCCCGGCTCAATTTCCGGGAAACCAGGATCCACAATACTAACTACCCCGCCTGTGAACTGCCGGAAAAACCCGAATCATTTTGGTGCAACTTCCCAACAATCCCCAGGCTTAAAATACCTCTGAGAACTTCTTTGACCACCAAACGGTTTCGACTACAAGATTCTGTTCCCACATAATTACTTATAAACTAATTCCGCAAGCATTCAATCACCCCTTGCATACTAATCATGCTCTCTTCCCGTTCATTCTATTGCCAACCTCATAGCAAAAGATTGTCTCATAATCTAGTAGACAGCAAAAAGAGTTCCTACATGATGGCGGTTTTTGTTTACCAAGCCGATCACCGTATTCGGACTTGGAATTTTATAAGGATAGTATTCCTAACTTCGTTCCTTTTCTAAATGATGTAAAGGTTGGTTGTTTGTTTGTGTTTCTTTTCTTATATTTTTAGGTAAACGACACTGGCAGAACCTCCTGGATCAGGATTTCTATATTTTTTTTATGTAAAGGAGAGGATAAACATGGTCGATTAATTAACCTGGACGGATAGCTGATTTTAATTGGATTTTCTTTGCAAATTGGAATAAGTGCTACTCCTCTAAATCCTGGACAACGAACTGAAAATGACCCGGATAAACGATATTTCTTCGAAGAAAAAAAAATGCTGGAGCTACTTGGAAGCATTTCGGTCGCAGTGTATGGAACACATCGGACAAAGCCTGCAAAGCGCTAACCCATCGAAAGCGACGTTTCTATCGTATGTTGTTTTGTTTATCTGACTAACTATAGAATAGGAACTAATACTAGTGAGTAATGAAGCTTATGTAACTAACTATTAATACTTTTATATACAAGAGGACGCTTTAATGGTAAACTTCTCGCGTTTCGCCCCGCTTCCCAGGGAAACCCTTCTTCTACTTAACGGCAGTAAAACCAACTGTTATGCTTCACATACAGGGTTTCTTTGCTATTTATTATCGAGGTAACCTATCAACCCCACGTGTTTTTTTCTGTACTGGTTTCTCCGTAGAGATACATAGCTTGCAAAGCTTCTATCTATCTACTGTCGATACAGGACAATGCATCTTCTTTAGCTGGTTAGCAAAGAAGACACCAATTCTTTTCCCCGTGTTATCTTCCAACTCGTAAGTGTTGGCACCAAGTACCTTTCGTACGACACAAGGCTCAAATTTTGGTGCTAATTTTTTACAGAATGCTCTACCTTTGTCTGAGAGGAAGAACGTTTTCTTCAGCACCTTTTCCCCCGCACTATACTTCGGGCAATCTACATTGGATCGCAAGTTGTAAGTTTTGGCATGTCGTTTATAAGCATCTGCAAGATTCTGTTTTACTTGTTCGAAGAGTTCATTCCGGTTTACAAGATCGGTATTGTTCCTTCCGGTTTCGTTTGAGCGAATAGTCGCATACTCTCTACCGTCTGAAATTTGGTTGCGCCCGAAAACTATAAAGTAAGGGCTGTATTTAGTTGAACTGTGGATGGCGTTACGAATTGCATTTGCTATTTCCTGGATATCGTTTGTCCAGTTTTTATCTTTTTTTAGTGTAGCACGGATCGCAGTGGTAATGACCCGGTTAACTCGCTCCGTGTTGTTGACTTGCGGATGATAGGCCGGCGTAAGCCAATGGCTCACATGATAACTCTCCAGAAGATCCTTGAATGATTTGGATATAAACTGGGACCCGTTATCCGTCAACACTATTTCGGGTACTCCAAACAATCTGAAGATCATGTTTTCCACAAACTCTACTAATGGTTCTGCCTTTGCTTCTCTAAATGGTTGCACCAGTACAAATTTACTGAAGACGTCTGTCGCTACTAGAAGACATGTGCTACGACCTTTGCCCGACACTGGCAATGGTCCTACAAAGTCCAGGGTTACGAATTGCCATGGGTACTCTACTACTTTCTGAGTCCCCATCGGCGGTGTGACGTTTATGTTCCCAGCCTTGCTGGTTTGACATTTCATGCACTCTCTACAGAATTTTTTAACCTGTTCATTCATCCTTGGCCACACATACCGTTCCTTAATGGCCGATAACGTCTTTTCTGCCCCAAAGTGTGCTTTATTATGCTCGATTTGAATGATGTTGTCCCGTTCCGCCTCCGGGGGAAATCGTTTCCAAGCGAATCGCGGGTCAGCTTGTCGATTAGGTAGTTTACAATATTTGAAAATTCCCCCATCAATCACCCGATATTCATTGAACTGTGTTGTGTCGGCCAGAATCTTATTCACAAACTCGTCATACGTGGGGTCTAGCAGCGCTATTGAAATTGGTTCTAGTGACCTTGACAGGCAGTCTGCTGTTATGTTTTGCTTGCCCTTGCGATACTCTAGTTCGATATCGTACGATTGGATGCGAAGTGCCCATCTGATTAGCTTCGCATTTCCTGAATCCGCACTAATTCTGAACAGCCAGAGTAAACTTCTAGCGTCAGTGATTACTTTAACGTGGGTTCCTTCGATGTAATGACGAAAATGGTCCAACGCTAACAGCACCCCGAAGCATTCCTTCTCTACCGCCGCATATTTTCGTTGCGTGGAACTGAGCTTCTTGCTAAAGTAGCTTATTATTCTGGGTTCTCCCTCCTGTACCTGTATCAAAGCGGCTCCTACCGCGTTATCAGACGCATCAGATTCGATGACGAACTGTTTCGAAAAGTCGGGGTTAGCTAAAATGGGCGCTGACGTCAGCACCACTTTCAATTCGTTAAATGCTTTCTTCGCTTCCTCAGACCAAGTTAATTTTTTCTTTCCCTTCTTTAAGAGATCGGTTATTGGTGCCGTTATTCTACTGTACTGGGGAATAAATCTCTGGTAGAATCCAGCAAGACCCATCAGACGTCTGATGTCTTTCACGGACTTTGGCCTAGCATAGTCGAGGATTGGTTGAATTCGTGACGAGTCAACGGCTACTCCGTGTTCGGTTAACAGATACCCCAAATACCGCACTTGTTTCTTGCAGAACTTTGATTTTTCGAGGGAAATTGTTAAGTTTGCTTTCTTTAATCTGTCAGCTACTAATCGTAGCAGACGGAAATGTTCGTCCAAAGTTTGAGTGGCAATCACGATGTCGTCTAAGTACACGAAGACATTGGGCTGAAGATCAAAACCAATTACTTTGTTCATCAGACGACACATTGTGAAGGGGGCATTTGTCAGCCCGAACGGACAAACTTTGAAGCGATATAATCCTTTTGACGTACGGAACGCGGTAAAGTTCCGACTTTCCTATGCCAAGGGTATTTGAAAATACGCGTCCTTCAGGTCAATGATTGAAAAGTATTTTGCGCGTTCTAGACGATGAAAAATGTCCTGCATATTCTGCATCGGATACGCGTCCTTGACCGTCATGGCATTTATTCTCCGTGAGTCCAAGCATATACGAAGCTTTCCATTGGATTTCCTTACAGGTACTATTGGGTTTGTCCATTCGCTATAGCACTCCTCGATAGCGTCTAGTTGTTTGTATCTTTCGATTTCCATGTCGATCTCTTTCTGAATGTACGGAGAACATTTGTAGACCGGCTGATTCCGTGGTTTTGCTTCCTGTTTCAAAACGATCTCGTGTTTGATTAGGCCCGTCCGACCCAGTCTTCCGGGTGATGTACACGCGAATTGTTTAATCGTGTCCATCAGTTCTTGCCGCTCTACACTAGTCAGCTCGTGTTCTGTTTCTATCTCTTCCACATTGGGCTCTTCTGGAATGTCGAAGGCAGGATTGTCTAAGGTTTCATCTTCAGCGTCTTGCTTTATTACGGGTAACTCAAGAGACGTCGGTTCAACACGGAAACCGATGTGTGAGTCTTCCGAGACGCGTATCATATTAATCCTTTCCGGCCCATTTCCGATATCGATCATTGGTTCGCTCCTAGAATTAATTTCCGTGTCATCTGGGGTACGATTATGGTTGGAACTATTTTAGTAATATTCTTATAAGTGTAGGGTATATTTAGGCTTCCTAGGCAATGATATTCGGTTCCGTCTGCCGTACTGACTCTAATTGATGCCGGATGCATCTTTAGACCGTATTTCTCGACCAGGTCTAAGGAATTTATTACGCTTATTCCTGCTCCAGAGTCGAGCAATGCCTCTATTTCTGTTTCGAAAATGTGCACCTTTATGTGCGGGCACCGTGCTGTATTTAGTTTGATGTGATGAATTTTCTGCAAAGGATCAGAAAAAACAGGAACCTTTTCATTAGCAGGAATGCGCGGGTTCCTATCCTTGCACCCCTGTCTTAGTTTCCCGAGTCTGTGCGTATGTATCCGGACCCAGCACAACGCTCACATGCTCTAATTGTCCTTCCCAGTCTTCCACATCCATAACAAAAAACTACTTTCTGCTGGGTGCACATCCTCCACGTGTGCCCTTGTTGGTGGCAATTCCAACAACCTCCGGGTGGGGCCTGGGTCGGATTGTTTCCTGATCTTGTAGCCTGGGTGGCGCGAGTAGCATAAACAGTTGCGTTGGTAGTTTCAGTTGGCTGGTTTTCTCGGAGTGGTCGGGATGACATTCAACACTACTGATCCGTCACTGTCGCCCTCGTCCACTTCCACATTGTTCACATGTCTGCGAGTGGGTCCCTCACCATACATTTGAAATGTTTGATCTGCTGCATCAATGCGATAGTTCAACGAAATTAGATGCTGCAAATCTAACACTTCAATGGTTGCAACTTTGGTTCTATAGTGTTGCCGCATGTTGTCCCATATAACTTCGAATTTCCTACCTTTCGAAAGTGGTTTGGAAAGTAACTTATTTAACTTCTCAATTTCTGTCACAAATGCAATAAAGGACTCTCCCCGCTGTTGTTTCCTTCCATGTATTCTGGATGTACGGAGAACATTTGTAGACCGGCTGATTCCGTGGTTTTGCTTCCTGTTTCAAAACGATCTCGTGTTTGATTAGGCCCGTCCGACCCAGTCTTCCGGGTGATGTAAACGCGAATTGTTTAATCGTGTCCATCAGTTCTTGCCGCTCTACACTAGTCAGCTCGTGTTCTGTTTCTATCTCTTCCACATTGGGCTCTTCTGGAATGTCGAAGGCAGGATTGTCTAAGGTTTCATCTTCAGCGTCTTGCTTTATTACGGGTAACTCAAGAGACGTCGGTTCAACACGGAAACCGATGTGTGAGTCTTCCGAGACGCGTATCATATTAATCCTTTCCGGCCCATTTCCGATATCGATCATTGGTTCTATTCTGAAGTCCGCCCAAAAATTCGCTCCTAGAATTAATTTCCGTGTCATCTGGGGTACGATTATGGCTGGAACTATTTTAGTATTATTCTTATAAGTGTAGGGTATATTTAGGCTTCCTAGGCAATGATATTCGGTTCCGTCTGCCGTACTGACTCTAATTGATGCCGGATGCATCTTTAGACCGTATTTCTCGACCAGGTCTAAGGAATTTATTACGCTTATTCCTGCTCCAGAGTCGAGCAATGCCTCTATTTCTGTTTCGAAAATGTGCACCTTTATGTGCGGGCACCGTGCTGTATTTAGTTTGATGTGATGAATTTTCTGCAAAGGATCAGAAAAAACAGGAACCTTTTCATTAGCAGGAATGCGCGGGTTCCTATCCTTGCACCCCTGTCTTAGTTTCCCGAGTCTGTGCGTATGTATCCGGACCCAGCACAACGCTCACATGCTCTAATTGTCCTTCCCAGTCTTCCACATCCATAACAAAAAACTACTTTCTGCTGGGTGCACATCCTCCACGTGTGCCCTTGTTGGTGGCAATTCCAACAACCTCCGGGTGGGGCCTGGGTCGGATTGTTTCCTGTTCTTGTAGCCTGGGTGGCGCGAGTAGCATAAACAGTTGCGTTGGTAGTTTCAGTTGGCTGGTTTTCTCGGAGTGGTCGGGATGACATTCAACACTACTGATCCGTCACTGTCGCCCTCGTCCACTTCCACATTGTTCACATGTCTGCGAGTGGGTCCCTCACCATACATTTGAAATGTTTGATCTGCTGCATCAATGCGATAGTTCAACGAAATTAGATGCTGCAAATCTAACACTTCAATGGTTGCAACTTTGGTTCTATAGTGTTGCCGCATGTTGTCCCATATAACTTCGAATTTCCTACCTTTCGAAAGTGGTTTGGAAAGTAACTTATTTAACTTCTCAATTTCTGTCACAAATGCAATAAAGGACTCTCCCCGCTGTTGTTTCCTTTCATGTATTCTCTGACGAATTCCCTGGTCCTGGTTTGGGTTACCAAAACGGTATTTTATAAGCCTCTCGAATGTCCACCAATCCTCAAACTCATCTACAAACGTGAGAAACCAATCTGACGCTGGGCCGTCCAATAGCAGATGTACATCTCTTAATAACTGCATTTCTGAAACCCCTTCACGCTCCGCTATCTTTTTAAGTTTGTAGAGAAAGTTTTCAATGCTGATTGTTCGTGGTTCCCCTGTGAACCGCAGTTTCCATTTCTCAACCCGATGGCGATTTAGGCTATCATCTCGATGTCGTTGTCCTCGTACCCTGGGCCAAAAATCAGCTCGGTTTACAGGCTGCCTTCGATCGTCGCGTAGGTTGCTATAAGCGTGCTGGATCTCGTCCGGGTCGTCACTGGAGGATTCTCGTCGTTGGGGACGTGGTGTGTCTTGACGATTAATCCTTCTCCGCCACCCCGTTGAGTATCCTCTTCCGACGAACTCTCCTCTGAGAGCGAAATCGAAATACTGGCGTTTCTTAACCCTCGATCTGAAGCACCATTTCCATTCCGTCGCGTCGGGTCCCGCTGCTTTGAATGAACCCTTTCCTCGTTCGCCGAAATATTTGCAACGACATCTCTCACCATTTGTTCCAACTCTTCTACTTTACGTCGTAGACTGTTGTTCTCTTGTTCCAGACGCTCGTTGCTAATTCGTGTTGCCTTGGGAATTGCACCAGTATTCCTGATTGGTATCTCCGTCGTTGTTGGCACAACCGAATAATTCAGCGCATGAGCCCCTGCATACTGTCGGTTTGGAGTTGAACTATTTACCTGTTCTATTTTCCCGATAAGTTCGTTAATACGCTCTATTGCTGGTGATACCGGTGGACCGACCTTGTATTCCTTCATCAACTCCTCAATTTCTCTCACTATGCCTCTTCTTAAACTTTTTTCCATGTCGTTTTCCGCGGCACACCTTTTTGCTCGATAGTAGTAGTGCAACAATTTAGATTCAGTGCAGGGCTCGATTCCCTTCCTATTTAGAATTCTTTTTAACTCCATAATTTTTCCTGCGAGCCGTGGAACCTCGACTCGTATGTTAAAAGGTGAACGATAATTACGTCCCTCTTTCAAGTCTGTTTTAATTAGACTCCTGAGATATCTCTGCTTTCCTGTCAGATCCAACTCTTTAGTCTCGCGTGTTTTATTTCTAATGAGCAACTCGTACTCCGTCTCCTCAAAATCTAGATGTTCAGCAAACGGATATCTGTCCATCTTGAATATAATTTTTTTTTAACTTCCAAGAGGATAAATGTAGCGCTGCGCATAAAAAGAAACTGGAGAATTTTGCCTTCCACAACGTCAATTACTTATTACCTTTCTTAATTGTTTTAGGTAAACAACAAGATTGGAAATACCCAACTCAACAAACTAAAAACGGTGGAATTCACTAAAACTTACTACTGTTACTTGTTACGGATAATAAATCTTATAATATTTAACATGAGAGAATTTTACTGTTTCTATAAAACGAAATGTCCCTTTACCCGATATTAAAGAATTTTACCCTCTATGAAAATATATTCGCCACACGTTGGGCGCCAAATTGAAACCAGGGGCTGTCGGAATCGGAATCGTTCGAATGGAAAGTGGATGATTTTTGCGCCACTCCCGAAGGAGATCATCCACCAAGGTGGCTTTGCCCAGCTATTAAGACCTTCTCTCGAAAGGCGGGTCGCTTGGTAAATCGGAACCGGTTCCAAACGACTCGACTGTCCCCGTACAACTTCCGATGGCCACCAACAACTACAAGAGAGATCTCCACAGACTCCGAGTCTGAAACATTGGAACGAATTCAGTCGATAAAGAAGAACGCAGATGCCAGTCGCATCATAGGCACTGCTCTAATAGTTCACCTCGCCACGGTCTGATATAGATTTAGGAGCGGGGGCTGAAGCATGGGGTCAACCCAACCACACGTAACACAAAATCGATAAACGAACTTCTGAAAAAACGTGAGAATCCCGTCACCAGAACATTAAAATAAATAACACCTCATCTAGGTTTCCTAGCAACTGCATCCTCCAGCGTATGGGTTTATTCAACGACAACAAGAAAAAATAGCATAGATGGGGGAAAAACTAACTAAAATGAGTTATCGTTCAATTACATCAAAAAAAGATTTTACTGTACGAGATTCGAACACACTACATTGCGTTAGCTAGCTACTTTCACATACTGCCTTTGCAGTCCTGACTATCTCCCCTACTGTCGTTACTCCATCATCGAGTGCTCTACGTCGTGCAGTACATTTATCTCATATTGTGAGTGCAAATTTTAATTTATGGTGGCCCTAGGGTCTTTGCGTATTTTGTGTCATGATCACGGTTCATCTAACATGCGCATGTAGAAAATAATCGGAACGTACTTACTACCATGGATTTACGTAAAATGGCGGAATGTTGGCGTCGGTGCATCATCCAGCGGTGGACGAATGGCGATGGCGTGGTTGGGGAGCTATTTGCAGACTCAATGGCGGTCGCGTTGCTTTCAATCCAACGACGGCGTTCTTTGCTGGTGTTGGCCTCCCTGCCAAGCAGTGTCCCTGCTCTTCCGGTCCCTGGATGGTTGACCGGGTTCTTTGTAGCTGGATGGTGGGGTCAGCAGTATCGCTGGCTATGTATGACGGTGTGCCGGGATATTGGCCCATACAATGACGCTCTCTTGCCTAGATAGAACATACGACCAACATTTGGTTGTTATAAGAATACGCTTTGCACTCAAGCCAACATTTAGAAATTTTACCTTAACACAGTCTATTTTTAGCACTGTGAGATGATCTTTGCTGCACACTCACTTATCGACCTAGCTAACTGCACGAGAGAAGGGAAATTTATTCAATATTACTGACTTCAGAATCTCACGCTGTTTCTTCAGCTATCTTTAATCTCACACCGCGGCGCTACTAACTCGCAATTAACTCCTGCCTCTTCCACGAACCAGAACAAAGTGAACGACTAGAACTGTGGAATCCTCAGTCTAGGCATCAGAATAAGTCTTCGGTACCGGAAACAGTTGATTATTTCACGAAGTGAATAATTTCCGTCAACCAATTTTATACCGTAGCCGTCCCTTTATCCCACACACAAAGCCGTTTTGATCTACATCGAGAGCATTGTCTTCACCCAAGAAGCACAGTTCAAATCGAGTCGTCCTTTTTCCCGAGTTTAATCTACCTTTCCCTCTCATCGTACTTATACGCTGAATACCGGTGTCATTTTACATGAAGGTGTCAGCGCCGCATCCACCCTCCAAACCCTACTCCCATCCAGCATGCTACCCAGGCAGGCACGAATGAATGCTACCGCCGCATCCACCCCTCAAACCATATTTTAATCGATCATATTTTCTTCCCAGCACGCACGAATGAACCTCTATGCGGCGCAGAGTACTCAACCTAGAACTCATTTAATATTCTCGAGCTCTGAGCGAATTAGGAGAAAGGTAGAACTCGCGAGAGTATCTCTACCACTATACTCAGTTGCTAGTACGAGGGGCTCTCTAACTATTTCAGATATTTATCTGTGTAATGTCCACCTTTTCGCACAAATTTCTGCATTCTTGATACGTACAACGATACAATGGGACCTAGGATACTTCCCTGGGGTACACCAGCAGGAATAGTAAATCTTTCTAAAAGCGCATTATTCAGAGAAACCTGGAATGCTATATCTGCAAGATAATTTTTGATAATTTTAATAAAATACATCGGAAAATTATACCGATCCAGTTTAAACATCAGGCCATCGTGCCACACATTATCGAATGCCTTTTCAATATCCAATATTGCCATGGCAGTCGTTTTGGACACTGGTTTGTTTTGGTGGATGACATTGTTAACCCTTGTGAGTTGGTGGATGGTGGATCTTCCTTTCCGGAACCCAAACTGTTCTTCCAGTAATATATCCTGTTCATCTGCAAAAGCAATAATTCGCCCTTATATTGATTTTTCAAACTGCTTGGGTAGGGCATAGAGTAAGCTGATGAGCCGATAGCTCTTGGAAAAAGAAGGGTCTTATTATTATTATATCGTTTATTTATCCTCGGTTTTAACCTAATTATGGTCGTTCACCGGGAAGAGGGATCTTTCTCCGTTTTCAAAACTGGGATAACTTCAGCTAACTTCCACGTTGAAGGGAAGTAGCCAAGCTCCCAGCACCTGATAAAAATTTAAGCTAAGAAAACAAATGAGCGAATACTCAAATGTTTCAGCTCAATGTTGAATGTGGTGTAGAAACCGGGAGCCTTCATGTTTTTTAATTTTTTCACCATAGCCATTCGCAGTGACTCTTCTTTCCTCAGAAACCAAGCTGTCTGATTGGTCAACCTCAACTACGCTATCAGCAACAGCTCATTCATGTGGACTAACAATGTTGAGTTCTAAATTGTGAGAACCCACAAACTGCTGGCCTAGCGCATTTGTCTTCTCTACTGGTGTGATTAAAGGTATTCCTTCAGCTGCGTCCTGGGGTGACATCAGAGGAGGAATAGGCTTCGGTTTTTTCTTAAGCACCTTCGTTAAGGACCAGAAGGGCTTTGAATGTGGGAGAATTTGTCGAAGCTTTTGCTGGAAGTTCCTGTTGCGAATCTCAGATATCCTTTCCTGGATTATCCTAGTTAAGTTGTTATAAGAAGTCTTCTTATCTAGGATGCCAGTTCGTTTATACTGCCTCCGGTAGATATTTCGAAGTCGGATGAGTTTCTTGGTGACACTGTCAGTTTGAAGAGAGGAACTCGGCATATGTTGTACTGGAACCGTCCTATCACGAGCGACTGTGAATGCTGGAAGGAAGATAGGGCCGCATCGATTTCCATCGGGGAATGTAGTGGCAAATCGATTTTAATAAGTTGGTCGGCGATTTGTTGAAATTGGACCCAGTCGGTGCAATAATAGTTCCCCCGAGGTTGAATAGGCACTGTTTCTGGTGGAGATCCCAATGTCAATATTACTGGAAAGTGGTCGGAAGAGAGCTCTTGAAGACAACCGGACAGCTGTCTATGACGATGTTTCTGATGAATATATTCAAAATGGAATGAACTCTCGATCTAGAAAGTTGCGTTGGTTCATTCGGAGCGAGGATGTTGTACTGTCCAGCTTCGTAATCTCCAGCAAGTACGAATCCGTTTCGATTCTGTCTTTTGTTTCCCCACAGCTCATGCCGTGCGTTCAGGTCCCCAGCAATGATAAATTTGTTTTGTCGTCAAGTGAGCATAGCCAGATCTCGCTTCAATGATGAACACGTACCATCTCGAAGATTTGTTTGTTTGGGGCAGTACGCTGCAATCATGATGATGGGTCCCATCGTCGTTGCAATATCGACATTCTTCTCTTGAAAAAAGTCTGATAATTCAGTTTTGCTCCTGAGTGAGCAAGCATTCCAATGCACTAAAACCAACTGATTATATTGCATAATTGATGAATTTGCCTAAGGCGTTGATTTGATCTAACCGCGTTCTGCAGTTTCGTAGTTTTGTTATTGTTTAAAAAATAACGATCAGTTGTTCAACAGAGAATAAGTCACTAGAGTCATCCTTTGCTTGTGGTTGATTATTGCCCCATCCAGGAGGGATTTTGGAGGAAAAATCATTTTGTGATCCAGCGGTTGAATCTTGAGGATTGCTGTGAGGAAGTGGCGGCAAATTTGGAATATCCCTCTTCGGTGGGAACCGTGCGAAGTTTGTTTCATCCTTCTGTGGAACATTCTTGCGCGTTGATTGTTTAATGGACGCCTGTTGTCGAATTTTTGTGAACTCAGCACGTTTGGGACACGATTTGCTAGTAGATGGATGATCGCCATCACAGTTCACACATTTCACTGCGATGTCATCTAGCAGGCAATCGTTGGTATTGTGTGATTCAGCACATTTCCCGCATCGACTTTTCATGTGACAATTCCTCGCTCCATGGCCGTAGTTCAAACAGTTCGTGCACTGTGTGACATCCCGATGTACCGCTTTATATTTTTGCCATTCGATGATTATATGGAGTAACGATTTTATCGTTTTCAGTTGACTCATGGTGATGGAGCCCTTCTCTAGATGAATCAAGTACAGTTGATCTCGATACTTTCGATTGTCCGTGTTGTGTCGTTTCATTTTAAACACCATCACAAGCTTTAGTCCAGCTTCCGACAGTGCCTGCTTTAGTTCGGCTTCCATCATGTCGGGTAGTCCTCGAAGTACAACCTTCATAGGTTTGTTGGCGCAATATCGCGTGTGAAGTATTCCGATTTTATCTGCTTCAGGTAACATTCCACTGCTGTAGTGGTTCAAAGCCGGAACAGTTATTTTGTAGCCTTGAGTACATAAAAGGATTGTTGCCTGTAGTGCTTTGATGATCAGTGAGTTGAAATCCGAGCTTAGAGTTGGTGGAAAGCTCTTCAGGTAGAAAGGCGGCATTTTTTCCTTCTTCTGCAGTTCCTGTTCGACATCAACTGGCAGATCAGCGTATTGGTTGTTACTCATCAAATGGTCGTTTACCTGTACATCACTTGGCTTCAGACGCTTAACATCCTTTGGTTTCTTCTCGGATCTATGGCGCGTTTTACCCATAGCGCGGGTAGGTAGGAAGCTGGGAATAAAAGATAAAACAAAATGAAAATTAGTCGTAGCAGGTTATTCGTCTATCCATATCGAGTGTTAGATGACGAATAAAGCACGACCTGAGTGTTTCAAGCTTTATACTTGGTTTGTTCTTCCTGATGTTGGTGGGAGAACCTCACATCGACATCCAGTTCCATCTGAAGCTCTAGAAGAAATGGACGATTTTAAAACAAAGTTTACCTTTTATACTCGTCTGGTAGATAGTCGGAACTGATATGTGTCTGACTACCTCAAAACCGTCGTCCGGGTGCGAAAAAGGCAAGCAAGCGTGATGAATTTTTCTCATTATTTCCAAAAGTCTCAATATTTGCGTGTTATTAGCAAGGAACAGAATCGATGAGCAGAAGTCATTGTGAGGAGAGATTATTGATTTATACAGGAGAAACTGGTCGTTAAATCATTTTTTAGACGGCATAATACACCGTACTTTTTGCAACCTTCTTGATGATGTTGTTAACGTCAGATTTGAATGTTAGATTTTCATCAATTATGACTCCAAGATACTTCAACTCTCTAACGCGATCAATAATCTCCGCTTCAACCGCTTCATCCAAATTATTAGCTGTAATGAACAGAACAGTATCGTCAGCAAACAAATTTATTTAACAAAACCATAAAACCCGCTTCAAGTCATTTATGTACATAATGAACAAAATCGGTCCTAAAACACTACCCTGTGGCACACCAAGTGAATTACCCTGGAAACTAGACACAATATCGTTGGTAAGAGTTATCTGAGTTCTATCAAATAAATAGCTTTCAAACCAATTATATGCTACTCCTTCGATACCAAAGTGTTGTAGTGTTTGTAACAGTATAGGTCTAGAAATGGTTTCGAAAGCGCGTTTGAGATCCAAGAACACTGCAAGAATAGACTCTTTATCTAGATTTTTTTTCTTCCATTTTGCTAAACCCAGGTTTAAAGATGTTAAAGGAACGATTATTGGTTGGAATTAAACACTTCACTTTATTGCTACATCAAAACTTTATTCTTTGTACGATAAAAGAAACGATTATTTATTGTACCGAACTAAACTGGAATTAGGCGACTCGATCGTCCGGCTACTGTTGGTAAAGAAGAACGAGATAACAACTGAGAGAGATAACGAAGAAAAAAGTGGAAAGTTAAATTATGCGTTATCAATACGCAATCCTTCAGCGTTAATAAAATTGTGGATCTAATTTCCACTGTTTGAATTCAAATTGGTAGTTGCGATTAAACTACATCTAACAGTCCCGTAAGTTGCTATTGAATTTCACACCGTCGTTTAGAGCGACGATGCAATAAAGGGTAAAGTTCTTCTAGACTTGGCTTAAAACTGATTCAATTTGTAGGCTATACTAGTTACTCACAACGAATCGACTTCGGCTATACTGGTTCCAAGTTCCCGGTTCCAAAAGTACCGGAAATAGTGGTCAAAAACTTTAAAATGAGACTCACTCAATTTTGTCGTGAATACGACTTACTTTACTATGGGGTGCCTTTTCAAAATTTACCCTCTGAGAGAGTGATAAGTTTTTGATCGTGGATATCTCTTGTTGTATCTAACGAATCAACATAATTTTTGCAACATGCCATCGGAAATATCATCACAATTTTATGATAAAGTTGTGTGACATAATCACAAAATTTAACTTTTCTGAAATGTTTGGTATAAACGAGTATCAAAGAAGATAATTCATAAGGCGCGTTTGCCTTTCTCGTATTTTTAAAGCTTATAGCTCAGTGATCTGTGGAAGGATTTATATAATCTAACTACCAATTGAATCGAAATTTTTCAACTTAAGCGTGTAAAGAAAAAGCATTGAAGTATTTCAATAGTAATTTCATTTGACCCATGTCAACACCAGCCAATCAGAACGCGTTCTGAGGAAGAGGACAAAATATCTGCTGCTGTACAACAAATCGTTCGAGAAAATGTTCTGAACAGTGTTTAATATCGTAGAGAGTTCCACAATTTGGTCCTTCTGAAAGGCAGGAATGGATCCCGTACAGCATCCGGATAGTTTCTTTCAATGAAATGCAAATCCGAAATGAAATATTGAAATTAAAATTCTATATGCTGCAATTTTTATAGCCGTTAGGACCGCCCATTAGTGAAAAGGCTACAAACGAAATCAGGTAAAAACAAGCCTCTCAAAAAAATTGGACCAGTTTGGATTCTATCGCCACTGCGAGCAGATGTATTTTGTGTCGTTTGCAAAGCTAGTTTCGCTTCAGACAAGAGCGATTACGTCACAGCTGCCAGTCATTTGCATTGGTAAAAAAGCAACGGTGGAGAGCATTACACAAAATCAGCCGTTCTAATGGCTCTAAAAGTGTTCTAAAGAACTACCAGGATTTGATGCTAATCTAAAAAAAACCCTTATCAGTCTACTCAGTGGAATTTTCATATATCTTGAAAAATCACCATAGGGGGGAGTACATGAAATTTTCGAAAATGAAAAAAAAATTTTGATGCCAAAAGGCTTGGTAAAAACCCCTTCTTAATCCACCTAGTGGTGTGATAATGCCTTTGCCTTCTTTCATAACAGTCTCATGAAAATATATATTTTCTTTTTATTAATTTTTATTACTTTTATTATATTTTATTACTATTACTATATTACTATATTTTATTACTTTTATTAAATATGTTCGGATACTAATTTTGACACCAATTGATTCAGATTGATTCGAGTAGTTCACAAAAGCATGCTTCATTGTTTATGTCACACAGTCAGCATCATTTTTCCTAACTAATGCTTGACATTTGCGTTGCCTATTTGTATGAGAACAGTGACGCTAATCTAAAAAAACTCTTCTCAGTCCACTTAGTGGAAATTTCATATATCTTGAAAAATCAGCATAGGGGGGAGTACATGAAATTTTCGAAATCAAAAAAAAAATTTGATGCCAAAAGGCTTAGAATTGCATGAAACGTCGAGATTTGATGTCATCTCCAAAAAAATTTTTTTTTGAAAAACTCGACTTTTTGGGACAATCAAAATATCAAAATTCCCAGATAGTTGATTTAAAAAAAAAAATTTTTTTTTGAGGTGACACTAAATTTCGATGTTTCATGCAGTTTTAAGAGTTCCGGCATCCAAAAAATAATTTCGATTTTGGAAATTTCATGTACTCCACCCTATGGTGCATTTTCAAGATCGAAAATTGTCAACCCTTTACCACCGGGCAGCACCCCTTACGCAGGTCCGATTTAGATCAAATTTAGCATGAAGGCTTTTTTCGAGGTGCTTAAACTTTTGAGCACTAGCGCTTGATGAAAATAGAGGTGATGCCAAAATTTTGTCACCCTTATATATATATATATATATATATATATATATATATATATATATATATATATATATATATATATATATATATATATATATATATATATATATATATATATATATATATATATATATATATGTATATATATATATATATATATATATATATATATATATATATATATATATATATATATATATATATATATATATATAAAAGCGGTAAAAATCAACGTGTTTTGTCGGTTCCGTCACATATACCATCATATATCTGGAACCAAAAGTCACAACCATTTGATCTTCGAACTTGATCAATGGCCCGACAGTAGCTTTTAGACGAGCCCAAGTTTGTTAAAATCGGTTCAGCCATCTCTGATAAAATTGAGCGCGTTCAAATACAAAGCTTTTTGTCGGTTACGTCTTTTATACAATCATATCTCCGGAACCAAAAGTCACAGCCATTTGATCTTCGAACTTGATCAATGGTCCGACAGTAGCTTTTAAACGAGCCCAAGTTTGTTAAAATCGTTTCAGCCATCTCTGAGAAAATTGAGCGCGTTCAAATATCTTCGAAAAGTGCACACACACACACATACACACATACGCACACACACAGACATTTTCCGATCTCGTCGAACTGAGTCGAATGGTATATAACAGTATGGGTCTCCGAGGCTCCGTTTGAAAGTTGGTTTTTCCAGCAATTCTAATACCTTTCTATAGAGAAAGGCAAAAAGCAACGGTGGAGAGCATTACACAAAATCAGCCGTTCTAATGGCTCTAAAAGTGTTCTGAAGAACTATTAGGATTTGTTGTTCGCAAATCGAAAGGAAATATCCTCAGTTTAGTGCAAATCTGGAACAGTTCGGTTAGATTTCTGCACTTTTCGCTGTGTGAAATTCACAGTAATCGAGATCAAGTGAAGTCTTCTTTGTTATTGCGAAAAATGTTCCAGAGTCATAGAGATTTACGCAATTTGACCATTCTGAATGCTAGAAACGAATCCCTATAGCATATTGATAGTTTCTTTCGATAAATTATGCAAATCCGAAATGAAATAATCGACATTAAAATTCTGTATGCGTCTATTTTTATAGTTGTTAGGACCGCCCATTAGTGAAAAAGCTACAAACGAAATCAGGTAAAATCAAGCCTCTTAAAAAAATTGGATCAGTTTGGATTCTATCGCCACTGCGAGCAGATGTATTTTGTGTCGTTTGCAAAGCTAGTTTCGCTTCTGACAAGAGTGATTACATCACAGCTGCCAGTCATTTGCATTGGTAAAAAAGCAACGGTGGAGAGCATTACACAAAATCAGCCGTTCTAATGGCTTAAAAGTTTTCTAAAGAACTGTTTGGATTTGTTGTCCGCAAATCGAAAGGAAATATCCTCAGTTTAGTGCAAATCTAGAACAGTTTGGTTAGATTTTTGCACCTTTCGCTGTGTGAAATTTACAGTAATCGAGATCAAGTGAAGCCTTCTATGTTTTTGCGAAAAATGTGGAAAAGGGGAATGCTTGCATAATTCATACAATTGATCAACTAATTGATATTCGGAAGTGTTAAGGAACATGTCAGTTGTTTTCGTATTCTCGACATCCTGTTATGTCTCTGACATTACCCACCCGCCTTTTTTCATAGATGATTTGATCGATTTCCACAAAGCAAAGCCTTGGTATTACATTCCTGTGGTGAAATTTGACCTTCTGTTTCAACAGACTTCGCAGTCGATTCAGAGTGTACAGAACCATTGCATGGCTAGTGCTACGATTCTACTGACACTACGAATCCTTCCAGGTCGGGGCTCGAACATACGACAACTGATTTGTAAGACCAGCGCCATATGCATTGAACCGCCAACCCGGGCGTATCGATTTCCACAAACAGGCTATAAAAAAGTTTCTATAATCTCATAGGTTGCTGTTTAATTTCATCCGAGTCCGACTTCTGTTCCCAGAACTATAGGGTAAAGTGTGTTTAATCATTTAGTGCGAGAATGCAAAATAAAGAAAAAATATTATTACCTTGACATAACTGTTCACAAATTGAAAGGGTTATGTTAGTTTATACCCAAAGAGAGTTTCTTTTTTTATTCAAGATTTTAAAAAAAATTCTTCACAGACTTTTCTAGTAATATTTTTGAAAATATAAGTAATATGAGAGAGGCATCATTACACCACTAGGTGGATTGAAAAAGGTTTTGCCTTGACGTTCTGTAGCGCTGCAGTCTTGTTCTTTTTTTCAATTGAACCGCTGACGTTACATAATATAATTGCCTCTATTTCCTAATGTTTACTTTTTGCCTTTCTCTATAGAAAGGAATTAGAATTGCTGGAAAAAGCGGCTTTCGAACGGAGCCTCGTAGACCCATAGTGTTATATACCATTCGACACAGTTCGACTAGTTCGGAAAATGTCTGTGTGTGTGTGTGTGTGTGTGTGTGCACTTTTCGAAAGCTACTGCCGGACCATTGATTAAGTTCGAAGATCAAATGGCTGTGACTTTTGGTTCCGGAGATATGATTGTATAAGTGACGTACCCGACAAAACACGTTGATTTTTAGCGCTCTTATATATATAAGGGTGAACAAATTTTGGGATCACCTCTATTTTCGTGAAGCTCTAGTGCTCAAAAGTTTAAGCACCTCGAAAAAAGCCTTCATGCTAAATTTGACGTAAATCGGACATGCGTAAGGGGTGCTGGTCGGTGGTAAAGGTTTGATATTTTCGATCTTGAAAAAGCGCCATGAAATTTCCAAAATCGAAAATTTTTTTTGATGCCGAAACTTCTAAAACTGCATGAAACATTGAAATTAGTGCCATCTCAAAAAAAAAATTTTTTGAAAAAATCAACTTTTTTTCGAGATGACACTAAATCTCGACGTTTCATGCAATTCTAAGCCTTTTGGCATGGTGATTTTTCTGCATATATGAAAATTCCTCTAAGTGGACTAAGAAGGCTTTTTTTTTAAGATTGGCATCACTGTTCTCATATAAATAGGCAACGCAAATGTCAAACACTAATATGGAAAAATGATGCTGACTGTGTGACATAAACACTGAAGCATGCTTTTGTGAACTACTCGAATCAATCTGAATCAATTGGTGACACATTAGTATCCAAAATTATTTAATAAAAGTATGAAACATATTTTCATGAGACTATTATGAAAGAAGAGAAAGGCATTATCACACCACTAGGTGGATTAAAAAGGGTTTTTTTTATTTATGACTTCTGGTCAGTCAGTAATATATACTTTTTTCGGTTTTAACGATATCAAACTAACTAGAGATTATGAGAGGAGAAAGAATATGAAAATATAGAGCCATAGTACTCAAGGAAGAACTAAGATGTGTAGGATAAAGTGCCGGTTCGGATAATAAATGGCAAACGACCTTTGCTTTACTTTCTGACATATCAGAGACTCAGATGATTCGTATCGCTAAGATGCCTAAGTTCGGCTCCTCTGGTAGAAGGTAAAAGTTTAGATACGAGAAGCCTTTTGCTTACTTAAATGACCCTTGCCACGTCTCTATTTCCTAAGGCAATCAATGAATTATCTACTTGCATTATTGTATGGTTTTTCGTGTGTGAGATGGCGATAATCTTCAAAATTTCATATAGTTCGCGATTCATAATTGTTGTCCACATCGTCACTATTATTAATCGATTTACAACACTATTCTCATAGCGTATTATATTCATATAATTAATTACCGCATGTCCAGGTGGTAGCTGATTTTGAAGATGTTGTCTTGTTGACAATAATTTCTTTCATCGAAAGTGGAAACGATCGTACCTTCTCATATTTATAAGTAATATCATCGACCATTTCTCGAACTAGTAATATCGTCTCCGCAATCATTTCATAAAGATATGTATGTTCTCGATTTTCGTTCCCATGATTCAACCTCGTAATGGAATTTTTAGCAACTATATTTGATCGATGAATTGTCTGGACAATGCTACTCTTTTGTCGTGAATAGGACTTACTTTACTATGGGGCGCCTTTTCAAAATTAGAAATATGGAAGAATGGGCAGAACTTAATCGTCAATATCTCGACTTGTATTAATGGCAGTAACACAATTCTTTCACTATTTCATCAAAAATATGATCAGGAATTTAGGATAATATTTTGAACAGTGTGAGATTACCAGTCCACAAACAACTCAAAAATTAAGTTTTCGGAAAATTTTAAAACTACGCGTAAAACTCTTTACTTTTGCTTGGGTTTTTCGTGCAAGGACGACGATTTTGAGGTAGTCAGGCACATATCTTCAACTGAACGTTATAAACCGTGGTCGAAAATCGATCATTTCTTCTTGTGCGTTGGATGGAAGCAGACGTCGGGGCGAGAAGACGTATTCAAACAGCGGCATCGGAGAGCGCACCTTCTTCGTGGTTAAAAACCTCAAACGCTCAGGTCGTAGTTCTCATTTGCCTGCCGATCGTCAAGGCGAGAAGACGCATTAAACCAGTTTCGCATCATTTGGCACTGCGAGCGGATGTGTCGCTTTGTACGCAAAGCTAGTTTCTATTCAAGCAAGAACGATTGCATCAGCTGCTGGTGGTTTGCATCGGAGAGAAAGAAAACAAGAAACGAACAGTAGACAACATTATATAAAATCAGCCGTTCTAATGGCTCTAAATGTTATCTAAAGAACTATTAAGAATATTCGAAGGTAGAAATCATCAGTTTTATGAAAATCCAAAATAATTTCATTTGCTTCGTGCACTTTTCGCTGTGCAAAAATCGTTCGAGATAAATGTTTTGAACTGCGCTAAATATCGTACTAGGAAAGAAATCCGTTACTGCTGTTATGATTAGAAAATCATGAACCAATCATTTTAACTTATCATGAAATCATGAGCAATTACTTTTCTCGCATGAAAATTAATCATGGCTCGAAAATGCGTTACTTGAAGAATGCTTTTTTCTCAAAGCTCGTAACTCTAATTTTCTGCCCGGATATCGCTTTGAACCCTCTACCTCAAGTGATGTGATTAATAGATTAATGGTAAAGCAAAAAACAGACATTGAACAGCAAAACCTACTGGAAATGTTTACTTTATCCTGCAGCATAGCCATTTAATAATCGTGTTGTTTTACCCACCGGCTAAAAGAGAATTAAACAAAACATAAAAATAAAGATAATGAATCGAAAATTGATATCATGATAGACTAAGCACGGCTACGCTTTTCATTTGACAAACATCAATGTTACATTTTGTTTGAATGTATTCTTACATATATGATGTGATCGTTGTTGCTAGAATAATATTCCGAGAGCTAGCATTTAATTCGATTGTGAATTTGGAACACCATCATACTAAAATCAGAAAAATATTTTGTTCAACCACTTTGATTGACTTGTTTCATAGATATAACAACACAAGCTGTATTGATGCACCTAAATAGTATGAATAAGACGATTTTTTTTTGCAAGAATTCGACATAGAGTTTCTTTTTAAGAGGTTTGATTCACTCGTGTTTTTTTCATAAAGTTCGTTTAAGGGTTTAAATTCTGAAACACAAAATCAAAACTGAAGTAATGAACGCAAGTAAACACGTTATCTCTTGCGTCGTCGTTTTTCAAAAACAGAATATTTTCATTTTAAAAGAAGTTCGTCGTGCTTTTCACTGAATTTATATTGCGAAAATGACCATCGTTGCAAAAATCACACATAACGCCTGAATTTATGATGCAAAAAAATACCTTCGTAGCAGAAACACACCTGAAGTTATAACCAACAACTTCAAGTGCGTTACGTTTAAATTTCATAGAAATCAGTCCAAATGGATCATGATCCAAGAAATTTTAATCATGGTGTATTATCATAACATGAAAATGTATTATTTTCCCTAAATCATGACTCATTTTGCTTACTTCTAGAATCGGAATTTTGCCCGTGTAGAGAATTCCACAATTTCGTCCTTCTAAAAGGCAGAAATGAATCCTGTACAGCATCTTGATAGTTTCTTTCAATTAAATATGCAAATCCGAAATGAAGTAATCGACGTCGAAAATCGTTGAAAATTTTAGTAGTGAAAAGGGGGAAATTTTCGCAATTCACACAATCGATCAACTATCAATTCGAATTCGAAAGTGTAAAGAAATCGTGTCAGTTTTATTCGTATTCACGACATCCAGTTATGTCTCTGACATTATACACCCGTACTTTTTTATTGATTTTTGATAATTCATTGGTTATTTGGTTAATTTTCTCATCCTCATGTATTCTCATCGCAAGCAACTCGTTCTCTGTTTCGTCTGTTCCAAAGAATATGTCTTTCAAGAATGTGAAAATGCCTCTTCTTCTTTTGATCCTTGTCGTATGTTTTACCCTTTGAAACGCGTCCTCGCCGTGATGCTTAATGGATTCGTTAATTTGATTCATCTCAACGGGTCCAATGTAAGAGTCCATTCTTTTGGTAGCTTTATTTACCATTTGCTCGATGTTCTAGATTGCTTCGATATCCCCGGCTGGTCGGATGTTTGTCTAATAATTCGCCATATTCCTCGCCTCATGATGCATGTTCCAACATGATCAAATACTAAGCCGTCCACCCCTACAGATTTCATTTGTAGAGCATTTGTTAAGGACAAAATTACAGTGACTATATTCCTGCAGTAATATGAGGATTATTGCAAGGAATAGTTTGTCTTTTCTTTCTCGCCGGAATTTTTTTTTCCAATATACATTTTCTCTAATATTCATAGTATCCATGCTCAGGTTGACCGTATTGATACAATTTGTACAGAAATTATTTCCTACAGAGAATTCGAGTATAGAGCGATTAATGTTGATGGTCCAGATTTGACGTTTCCAGACTTGAATTTGTCAACACTTGATTTCGACGTCGGAACGGCGTTGTTTTCCTGTTTGCTTTGACACAGGTTTACTGTTTGCTTAAGATTTATTATCGTGCTCTCGAGGTTTTAATTTCACCTCCGTCTCCTTTTTTATTTATTCAATAGTAACATATTTGAAGGCACACTGCTTAAGCTCTAAGATGCCAAGAGCATTTTCTAATTTTAATTAATGACAAACTTAAAACTAAAGTATTATCCTTAGGGTAGTGGCGAATTCCGGTCGCAATGGTTGATTCTGGCAGATTCAGTCTGCAGCTGGCGATCGGCAATGGTCGGTGGATTAAGTATGACACTAGTGTCTTCCAGATGACGATTATACGTTTCAATGGGTCCGCGGGAAACACCCCCAGGTCACAGAGACCCGGTTGGTGGCCCGCATGTTGGTCATCGACTCTAGCAGTATTCCCGTGGGCGATGATGTTGCCTAAGAGAATGAAAGAAGTATAGAGAAGTAATTTTGTGGAAAACGGGGTAAAAAAGAGGGTATGAGAACGAATGACTAAAAACGATAAAGATCTAATTAGTTGACATCGAGATGGAGGAGAAACGGAGGAAGGGGGAACGTTGAAGTTAGTGACAGCAAAAAGATCTTGTTATTTTCTATAGAGATGGTGGACAGGCGAGGGATTTGGAGAATCGGGCGAATGTTAGTCTCGGACCTGTAGGTGAAGATTGTTCTTAGCCTTGACAAGAGAGAGATACTACGGATTAGCTGAATCGTATTGTAGACAAATCACCATGCGCGAAATACATGTGTTTCTCGGACAATAGATTATATGAAAAGTTGTTCATAACTGGCGAAATACCATGCTGATGCAGCTTCTCAGATAAGATATTTATTGAGACTGAATCAAAAGCCCCCTTGATATCAAGGAAAATTGATGCCATTTGTTCATTGCGAGCAAATGAATTTCTGTTGAGAACAACGCAAGACAATCGTTCGTTCTTTTGCCCCTGCGGAAACCAAATTGTGTATCTGAAAGCAAGCTATTAGTCTCCACCCAATTGTCAAGACGAAAGAGAATCATTTTTTCGAACAATTTCCAGATGCAGGAAAGCATAGCAATCGGCCGATACGAATTGTGATCGGCGGCTGGTTTTCCTGGCTTTTGGATGGCGATCACTCGCACTTGTCTCCAGTCGTGTGGGACAATATTACCCGTAAGAAACTTGTTGAATAAATTCAGCAAGCGCCTTTTGGCAGGGTCAGGGAGATTTTTCAACAAGTTGAATTTAATTCTGTCTAGCCCCGGGGCTTTATTGATACACGACAAGAGTGCGAGTGAGAACTCTACCATCGAAAACGATGTTTCGTTTGTATTTGATGTCGCGGCGCGGGTGATCTTCTGTTCCGGAACAGAGTCTGGGTATACTATTTTAGCGAAATCTAATATCCTAAGTATATAACGCCGCGTAATTCCGATAATTATCGGCTGCTCCATTTTTTCTGAACTATTTGAACGCTTAAGATCTTCCCGCGTTGAGTAATGAGCACTCTTTGTCCCACCACGGGTTAGGAAGACGGATGTTGGTTTTCACGCCAGGTACACGTTTCGTCTGAGCTTGAATCGCAGTATCGAGAATCAAGCCAGCCATAAACATGCACTCTTCTTCCGGAGGAAATTCTTGTGATGTTGCTAGTTTTTCAGATATCGAATTTGCGTAGCATTTCCAATCAATATTTCGTGTGAGGTCATACGAAACATTGATTGTCTCCGATGGTCTTAATCCGCAGGCGATTGAAATTACGATAGATAGATGATCGCTACCGTTGAGATCGGGGATTACCTTCCACGTGCAATCTAACCGTCGCAAGGTCGAGCATAAGGATAAATCCAGCGCACTTGGTCTTGCTGATGGTGTGAGAATCCGTGTCATTTCTCCGGTATTCAAAATAGTCATATTGAAGTTATCGCAAAGATCATAGATCGCGGTTGATCTGTTGTCATCATGAATACAACCCCACCCGTACCGTGAGAGTTAAAGTCTCCTAAAACTAACGTCGGCGCGGGAAGAAGCTTCATGATATCGCTAAGCCAGCGGTACCCAACCGTGGTTCTTCGTGGATTGTAGATGGAAGCAATGCAAAGGTCCTTGCCTTTCATTGTGACATGACATGCGACAACTTCAATACCTGGTATCGATGGGAGGTTAATTCGATAGAAGGAATAGCACTTTTTGATCCCCAAAAGTACTCCTCCGTAGGGATCGTCTCGATCCAGGCGAATAATGTTAAAATCGTGGATGTTTAGGGATACATCACAAGTTAGCCAAGTTTTGCACAATGCAAATGCGTCACACTTCAGATTATTCACAAGAATTTTAAAAGGATCTATTTTTGGGATGATACTTCTACAATTCCACTGTAAAGCAGTGATTGAATCCGTGACCTCCATGGATGAGTTAGCCATCGAAGGATACTATCGCTGAAAGAAGGGGCCATTTTGCAGTCAAACATAAACCATAAACAGGCTTTTAAGAGGATCAGAAATATTGAAGGTGTTAAAAATCCAGTCCACAACATCAGAGAATTTTAGCACCCAGCTGGTTCTCTGTTGGGTTTTCAGGGGCACTTGGGGATTTTGGTGTCCAGAGAAGTGGTGGGAATTCCTTCTCAGAATTGAGTTTTCCGAGACCAGGAACTGTTTGCTTCGGAGCTTTGTCTCCACTACCTCAAAACATAAATGTTGGAGGCCAATCGGAAGACAACTTCGTACCCTTACTAGGGAGCTTAGGAGAGGATTTGTTTACTCTTTTCCTATAGCTATGAGGGACCGCCGAAGATGAACCTTCCAATGGGTCGTTAAACTCGCTCTCGTCAGTTGACAAGCAGGTATAGATGTTCATTGATTGCTTAGGGGGAGTGGCACTCTTGAGCATGTCAGCAAAGGAACGCTTGGAGTGTTCCTTAAGGGAACGTTTCAAACCATCCTTGCGCGATTTGTACGCGGGACATGCCATTAGGTCATGCGAACCCTCGTTACAGTAAAGACATTTTGCAGTACCCTTACCGTAGGAGCCATCCGCATGAGCCGCCCCACAATTAGCACAATGGGGCCTTTTGCTGCAATGGGACGCTGTGTGTCCCAGTTGCTTGCAGTTGGAGCAGTTTATAATACGCGGAACATAGAGACGAAAAGGGAGGCGAAATCGATCCAGGAGGACGTAGTTAGGTAAAGCCGAGCCAGCGAATGTCACCCGATACGAGTCTGATTGGGGGTATGATTTGGTACCATCCTCCGCGATCGACACTGAATGCAATCGCTTGCAATCCAGTATCTTTACGTTCTTAAGTAGGGGGTTTTTAAAGCAACCCATCCCGTACTTAAGAACGTCATCGCAAGTCAAACTGGCATCGGTGACAACGCCGTCAATTTCGACTTCACGAGCTGGGACGTACACACGGTATTCCCGCGTAAAATGCTCACATTGAACGATCTCGTTAACCTGTTTTGAGCTGGTTAACGAGACCCTAAGCTTGTCCGGGCGTACTTTGTCAATACTATTGACAGTAGAGTATCGCTTGGTCAGCTCTCTCGATATTTGGACAATATTCAATTTTTTTCCATTCAATTTGGGCCGGAAATAAACCGGCCGGGAGTGAAAGTCCGTCGGGATAGCTCATAATGCGAGATTTGCTATCGACAGTTGTTTCCATTTTATCATCTGGTGGGTCAGGGTTTTGTTTCTCAGGGTTTGTCATGGCACGGAATTGTATCCGCACGGGTAAGAAATCCGGGATACCACCGGATAACTTCAAGGACAGATAAAAAAGGGAAAGAGAATGATACTTAGCTCAAAAATTAATAGCCACCAATGCCTGGCCTAGGCTAATCGGTGTGGTACAAAACTCGGCCGCTGGGGCCACGCGTTGGTTGAATTGTTGTTGTATCTGTGTGAAAAAAACCTCTAAGAGGAAAAAAGCACACAGCACCGGGTCACGGCACTACTCCAAATGTTCACTATTCAAAGTCTATCCACTGCGCTATTGTATTATGTGTAAAAAACCTCTCAGAGGAACGAGCACAATTGTCTATTATATAATAACGGTACAATTCCGATTTTTCGATCGCTTTATCACACACGGCACTGGTTTTCATTGTTTCGCAGTTAACAAAAGCACGTCCGTTCGCTCGGAAGATTGAAACGGCAATTATGTTGGATTTAGTATTTTTGCTTCAACCTCAAGACAATCCGATGAATGACTGTTTCATCAAGTTCTCCTTTTTTCCAATAACTCATCTCGCTCGTTAACCACTGTTTCGTAGTAGTTATGTCCTGATAGTTGCTCAGATGTTTTCGTCATTTTATGCTTTTGATGCTTGATCATGGAAGGATTCGTAGTGTCAATAGGATCCATAGTACTAGCCATGCAATGATTCTGCACACTAACAATCGGCTGCGAAGTCTGTTGAAACAGAAAGGCCAAATTCCACAAAAGGAATGTGATGCCAAGACTATGACTTTTTGATCATGGATGAATTATTTTTGATATTTCTGCTTTTATAAGGATATCCTTTTGATTCCTTTACTTCCTTTACTTCGGGGATGCACTTATCTTGTTAATTGATCGAAAAGGTATATCACCATCATCATTGGTACTTGGTTGATCTCGTGCTACGTTTGTGGTAGATACGTTTCTCTTGTTCCTCTTTGGAATTACTTCTCGTACACCCAATGACGCAGGGGAATAGACATCTACTCTATTCATTACATGTCTTCTGTTAGGTTTGCTCGCAACGATAAAACTCTTATGCAGTGGTGGTTCCTCGTTATGTACTAGTCCTCTAACCTGCTTTCTGGTGATCTTTCAACTACACTTCACCAGCCAAGTACTCCATCTCCCGTTTATCAAAGAACCCTCCCAGGAAATTTATTGTTTGTGTCCATATCTCAATTACTGCACATATTTGTTGGTTTTATCATGAACAATTTTGTATGAAACATTTATAATATTACCAGTAATAATAGTATTTTAATTCAATTTCTTAATTTTTATCATTAATCTCTTCCATTCAATATTATTTAAATGTAATATCATGTTATCAATAGAAAAGTTCTCGTATTTCAGTCTCATATGAAAAATCGGTATTTTGCGAATATCCATTTCGAACTGATATGCTTTAAAGCTTATTTTGCTAAAAGAAATTACGCAAAGCACATAATTTGAACTACTTTAAAACCCGAGATTTTATCAGAAGTTGACTAGAAAGTTTTATAAAGAAATTATACGTTTGAATAATGATGATGTTTGATGCTATTACCTACGGGTAATTTAAGTACCGGATTCTGTTTTCTTCTTTAAGAACAGTATGCAAATACACCATACACTAGACCTCTTTTCGTAAGGAAACTTGGATCTTGGTTTGGAAAACTGAGAGATAGTGTTAAATTGTCGGTCACTGCTAAAAAAATTTATTTATATAGCATATGTTATCGATCCATTCTATGTAAGGCTTGTCCCTAAAAGATCCGTTAATGGAATATCACTGACGCAATAGTCTTCGATAGGATCGGAACTGCTAATTTGTTGAGGTATCCGGCTGGATGATGATCCCTACCGAATTTGAACCATCTGTCGCAATCGAGGAAACCGTCAGTCGAATTTGAATGATTTATGTTAAAGAAGAAAATTGAACATTTCTTCTCGATACTTGTTTATGCTGTTTATGTTCATTTGAACTTTTGAAGCGCCTTGGTTATAAGCAACCAGGGCAGTGTTGCTCCAGAACATTATTTTTATCATTACCAAGGGGTGGTTCAATTTATGGTAACTGAAGGTGAATTGTTAACGGACAGTTTTAATACTGATTTTTCCTAGGAGTGCCTGGTCGTGTCGTCGGATAGATGAATAACCTAGTACGACTAATTTCGATTTTGTTTTATCTTTTATTTGCAGCTGTCTACCTACCCAAGCTATGGGTAAAACGCACCATAGATCCGAGAAGGATCCAAAGTTTTTGCAATGACTGAGCGGAAATATATATTGGAGAAGCCAAGTGAAAGAAAAACTAACAGAAAGGATGAATTTTTGGAAAAAGATACGCTCAGAGACAGGACTCGAACCTGCGTTCTTATGCATTCCGTGCATACGCGCTACCATTTCGCCACTCTGATCTTGCTTTAGCCACACTAAAACTCACAGACATGGTTAGCAACGTACATCGAACATGGTCTACATCCTGGCCGTCACCCGACCGACACCTTATATCCAAACATCTTCTCTATCCATCAAACACTAGTCCTCTCGCTTTATACCTATTTCTCCGATCAAGCATTGAGTAGGAGAGTGTATTTATAATCGCTTGTCACCTTCTTTAATGGTGCCAGTCGCTGGCTGGACATCGTCAGCGACAGACCCCTATGAAGGTTGTATTGATTGTCTGCCCTTTCCTACCAGAAGCAGATTGTTACGGAAAATCAAACCGCAATTGTTTTTAACGATTTATTAATTTTTAGTTTGACGTAAAGCCGCCATGACTAAGTTCAGTTTTTGCAATGACTGAGCGGAAATATATATTGGAGAAGCCAAGTGAAAGAAAAACTAACAGAAAAGATGAATTTTTGAAAAAAGATACGCTCAGAGACAGGACTCGAACCTGCGTTCTTATGCATTCCGTGCATACGCGCTACCATTTCGCCACTCTGATCTTGCTTTAGCCACACTAAAACTCAAAGACATGGTTAGCAACGTACATCGAACATGGTCTACATCCTGGCCGTCACCCGACCGACACCTTATATCCAAACATCTTCTCTATCCATCAAACACTAGTCCTCTCGACTGGCACCATTAAAGAAGGTGACAAGCGATTATAAATACACTCTCCTACTCAATACTTGATCGGAGAAATAGGTATAAAGCGAGAGGACTAGTGTTCGATGGATAGAGAAGATGTTTGGATATAAGGTGTCGGTCGGGTGACGGCCAGGATGTAGACCATGTTCGATGTACGTTGCTAACCATGTCTGTGAGTTTTAGTGTGGCTAAAGCAAGATCAGAGTGGCGAAATGGTAGCGCGTATGCACGGAATGCATAAGAACGCAGGTTCGAGTCCTGTCTCTGAGCGTATCTTTTTCCAAAAATTCATCTTTTCTGTTAGTTTTTCTTTCACTTGGCTTCTCCAATGTATATTTCCGCTCAGTCATTGCAAAAACTGAACTTAGTCATGGCGGCTTTACGTCAAACTAAAAATTAATAAATCGTTAGGATCCAAAGGATGCTAAGCGTCTAAAGCCAAGAGATGCACAGGTAAACTACCGTTTGCTGAGTAACAACCAATACACTGATCTGCCAGTTGATGTCGAAAAGGAACTGCCAAAAATTCCGGCTTTCTACCTGAAGGGCTTCCTACCAACTCTACGCTCGGATTTCAACACGCTGATCAGCAAAGGACTACAGGAAACAATCCGTTTATGTACTGAAGGCTACAAAATAACTGTTCCGGCTTTGAACCACTACAAAGCAGGACTACCCGACACGATGGCAGCCGAACTAAAGCAGGCACTGTCGGAGGCTGAACTAAAGCTTGTGATGGTGTTTAAAATGCAACGACATTACACCGACAAAAAGTATCGAGATCAACTGTACCTGGGTCATATGGAGACGAGCTTTATCACCATGAGTCAACTGAAAACGATAAATTCGTTATTCCATATAATCATCGAATGGTATGAACAGGTACATCGGGATGTCACACAGTGCACGAACTGTTTGAACTACGGCCATGGAGCGAGGAATTGCCACATGAAAAGTCGGTGCGGGAAATGTGCCGAATCACACAATACCAACGATTGCCTACTAGATGATATCGCTGTAAAATTTGTGAACTGTGATGGCGACTAGCAAATCGTGTCTCAAACGTGCTGAGTTCACAAAAATTCGCCAACAGGCGCCCCGTAAACAATCAACGCACAAGAATGTTCCACAGAAGGATGATATTATTTTGGCACGGCTCCCACCGAATAGGGATATTCCAAATTTGCCGCCACTTACTCACAGCAATCCAAAAGATACAGCCGCTGTAACGATTTTTCCTCCAAAACCCCTCCTGGATGGGGCAATAATCAACCACAAGCAAAGGATGACTCTGGTGACTTTTTTATAATAAAATTTTTATTGGGCTCATTTGCGTTAGCTTAACGTGGCCGATTGTCTTGTTGTTAGGTGGAAAAGAGTGGAAGCCGTATTATGGGGCGACCTGCTCCCCTAGAGTTAGTATAGGAGTGTCAGGAGGGTGGGACCTATACTGTATTGATTTTGAACATATTTTGATATAACAAATCATTCATTGATAGCTTGCATCTTTTAAACACACTTTGCATTTCCGGGTTCTCGACGTTCTCCAGATTGAACGAGGAAGAGACTATACTAAACTCGGATGCTTTGTTGGTGTGTCATTTATGGATGGTTTCCAGCGATTCAGCTTGACCAGTGTTTAGTTCGTTTTGGGTAGGACCACTGTAGAAGAAAGAAAGAGAAAGAGAGGGAACTAGATTTGCACGTTTATAGCTTCGAGGAAGTTATAGAGGTAGGTCATATAAAGGAGATCTCGGGTTGCAAAAACGTCACGGACTGGAACATAAGGTGGTCTACCTCGGGCCCGAAGGGAATCAATTAGCTGGAGTCTGACGTCGCAAAACTCGGAGCACACCGAAACAACATGCTCGATGTCTTGATAACCGTCTCCGCAAACGCAAAGATTACTCTCACTAAGGCCAACACGATGAAGATGCGCTTTGAGCAAAGAGTGGTTGGACATAAGTCTTGACATTGTGCGAATAAAGTCCCGGTTCACATCCAGCCCTCGGAACCAAGCTTTCGTCGATACCTGCGATATAATGGAATGTAACCACCGTCCTAGATATCCATCATTCCAGGAGGTTTGCCAGCTGACAAGTGCCTCTTGACGAGAACGACTGAAAAATTAATTGAAGCAGATTGGTCTTTCATAGGTTTCACCTTGTAATGCGCCCACCTTGGCCAGTGAGTCCGCCATCTCATTAATCCTTACGGAACAATGTGATGGGACCCAAACCAAGGTAATCCGGTATGATTTTTCAGATAAAGCACTCAGTTGTTCCCGTATTTTTCCCAGGAAATACGGCGAGTACTTTCCAGGCTTCACTGAGCGAAGAGCCTCGATAGAGCTGAGACTGTCCGATACAATGAAGTAGTGCTTTTTTTTTACCTGGAGCTTTTAGTGGAATGTATTCAACAGTTTCACTTTTTCTGTACCAGAAAAAGTGAAACTGTTGAATGAAGTAGTGGTCTGTGAGCAAAGTTTCAATGATCTCAAGGGTATACTGAATTGCAGCTAGTTCTGCGACGTTAACTGAAGCCGGATCACTGAGTTTATAGGAGGCGGTGAAATTTTCATTAAAAATACCGAAGCCAGTGGACCCGTCGAGATGTGATCCGTCAGTGTAAAACATTTTGTGAGGATTGTAGGAAGAAGAATTATTGTTACGTGACATGAAATCAAAGTACAATGTCATAAATCGGGTCTGAGAATTAAGCTCGACTAGCCGTTCAAAGTTATCCAAAGTTAAACGGGTTTAAGACGCTACATCGAATGAGTTGTCGATATGAGAGATCCCACAAACGGTTTTTCAACGGGAGAATTCCCGCCAGTACCTCGAGACTCCCCGTATGAGTCGACTGCATACAACCCAAGGCTATACGCAAGCAACGATACTGGACTCTCTCCAGCTTGATAAAGTGTATTTTCGCGGCTGAACGGAAACAGAAACATGCATACTCCATCACTGACAATATCGTTGTTTGGTGCAGCCTTATAAGATCTTTTGGGTGAGCTCCCCACCAACTCCCGGTCACTGTACGTAGAAAGATGATTCTTTTTTGGCATTTTCGTTTCAGATACCTAATGTGACATCCCCAGGTACCTTTGGAATCGAACCAGACTCCGAGGTATTTGAATGTGAAGGCCTGAGCTATGGTTTGACCCATTAGTTGAAGCTGTAGTTGTGCAGGTTCACGCTTCCTGGAAAATACTACCAACTCAGTTTTCTCCGTGGAGAATTCGATACCCAGCTGTACAGCCCATGTAGACAAAGTGTCTAAGGTAGTTTGTAATGGTGCTTGCAGGTCGGTAGACTTGGATCCTATAATAGACACCACGCCATCATCTCCTTAACGTGCAAGAATTTTCAAGACATTCATCGATGTCATTGACGTAAAAGTTATAAAGAAGGGGGCTGAGGCATGAGCCCTGGGGAAGGCCCATGTAACTAATTCGTGAGGTCGTCAAGTCTTCATGTGTAAAAAACATGTGCTTTTCCGATAATAAGTTGTGCAAAAAATTGTTGAAAAGTGGGGAAAGACCATGCTTGTGCAGCTTCTTCGAGAGAATTTTTATGGACCAGAAAAAGTGAAACTGTTGAATGAAGTAGTGGTCTGTGAGCAAAGTTTCAATGATCTCAAGGGTATACTGAATTGCAGCTAGTTCTGCGACGTTAACTGAAGCCGGATCACTGAGTTTATAGGAGGCGGTGAAATTTTCATTAAAAATACCGAAGCCAGTGGACCCGTCGAGATGTGATCCGTCAGTGTAAAACATTTTATTACAGTCGACTTCTCTAAATTTGTCATTAAAAATATTTGGGATCACTTGAGGGCATACGTGATCCGGGATTCCATAAATATCTTCTTTCATGGATGTGTCGAAAAACACCGTAGAATTAGAAGTATCATAGAAACGAACACTGTGAGGATTGTAGGAAGAAGAATTATTGTTACGTGACATGAAATCAAAGTACAATGTCATAAATCGGGTCTTAGAATTAAGCTCGACTAGCCGTTCAAAGTTATCCAAAGTTAAACGGGTTTAAGACGCTACATCGAATGAGTTGTCGATATGAGAGATCCCACAAACGGTTTTTCAACGGGAGAATTCCCGCCAGTACCTCGAGACTCCCCGTATGAGTCGACTGCATACAACCCAAGGCTATACGCAAGCAACGATACTGGACTCTCTCCAGCTTGATAAAGTGTATTTTCGCGGCTGAACGGAAACAGAAACATGCATACTGCATCACTGACAATATCGTTGTTTGGTGCAGCCTTATAAGATCTTTTGGGTGAGCTCCCCACCAAGTCCCGGTCACTGTACGTAGAAAGATGATTCTTTTTTGGCATTTTCGTTTCAGATACCTAATGTGACATCCCCAGGTACCTTTGGAATCGAACCAGACTCCGAGGTATTTGAATGTGAAGGCCTGAGCTATGGTTTGACCCATTTGTTGAAGCTGTAGTTGTGCAGGTTCACGCTTCCTGGAAAATACTACCAACTCAGTTTTCTCCGTGGAGAATTCGATACCCAGCTGTAGAGCCCATGTGAACAAAGTGTCTAAGGTAGTTTGTAATGGTGCTTGCAGGTCGGTAGACTTGGATCCTATAATAGACACCACGCCATCATCTCCTTAACGTGCAAGAATTTTCAAGACATTCATCGATGTCATTGACGTAAAAGTTATAAAGAAGGGGGCTGAGGCATGAGCCCTGGGGAAGGCCCATGTAACTAATTCGTGAGGTCGTCAAGTCTTCATGTGTAAAAAACATGTGCTTTTCCGATAATAAGTTGTGCAAAAAATTGTTGAAAAGTGGGGAAACACCATGCTTGTGCAGCTTCTTCGAGAGAATTTTTATGGAAACTGAATCAAAAGCCCCCTTTATGTCCAAAAATACTGATGCCATTTGCTTCTTGTGAGCGAATGCCATTTGAATTTCTGTAGAAAGCAGCGCAAGGCAATCGTTCGTTCCTTTGCCTTTACGGAAGCCAAATTGTGTATCTGAAAGCAAGCCATTTGTTTCCATCCATTCATCGAGACGAAACAGAATCATTTTTTCCAGCAGTTTCCGAATACAGGAAAGCATTGCAATCGGCCGATACGAGTTGTGGTTGGAGGCTGGTTTGTTCGGTTTCTGAATAGCGATAACCCTCACTTGTCTCCAGTCTTGAGGAACAAAGTTCTGTTCGACGAACTTGTTGAACAAGTTCAACAGACGTTTTTTCGCGATATCGGGAAGATTTTTAAGCAAGTTGAATTTAATTTTATTACGCCCTGGGGCATTGTTGTTGCACGATAAGAGGGCAAGAGAAAACTCCGTCATCGTAAAGGGGGTATCGTTTTCAGTGTATCGAGAGGACGCGACGCGATAGGTATTCGATTCCCGAACAAAATCCGGGAAAACTTTCTTGGCGAAGTCAAATATCCAGCGATTTGAATATTCTACGGATTCGTTATTAGTGGTTGCATTTCTCATACGACGGGCTGTATTCCACAGAGTGGTCATCGATGTTTCCCTAGATAGGCCATTGACGAACCGACGCCAGTAACCTTTTTTTTGCTTTAATCAGATTTTTCATGGTCTTTTCTAATGATGCATATTTTTCGTAGTCTTCGCGCTTGCCACTGTTCCCGAATTTTTTATACGCGGATGATTTTGTTTTATATATTTCCGAGCACTCTTTATCCCACCATGGGGTTGAAGGTCGCGTAGTGATTGTAGTTTTGGGTACTCGTTTGGTCTGGGCTTGAATCGCGGCGTTGAGGATCAAGTCAGCTAGGGATTTGTATTCTTCTTCAAGCAAATCTGGTTGTTTCGTTTCAATAGCTTGGGATACCGCGGTCGAGTAGGAATTCCAGTCGATGTTTTTCGTGAGATCATATGTCATATCGACTGATGTCGGTGTTTGTGCACCAGTGGATATTGAAACCAAAATCGGCAAGTGATCACTACCGTGGGGATCAGGGATTACCTTCCACTTGCAATCTAGCTGTAAAAATGGCGAGCAAAGGGATAAGTCCAGCGCACTAGAGCGGGCTGGCGGTCTTGGATTGCGTGTCATTTCACCCGTATTTAAAATTGTCATATTGAAGTTGTCGCACAGATCATAAATTAACGAAGAACGGTTATCATCATATACGCAGCCCCACCCCGTACCATGCGAATTAAAGTCTCCTAAAACTAACCGCGGGGTGGGAAGAAGCTCCATGATGTCTGCAAGTCGTCGATGCCCTATCGAGACTCTGGGAGTTATGTAGATAGAAGCTATACAAAGATCTTTGCCTCTAATTCTGATTTGCAAGCAACGACTTCAATGCCCGGGATCGAAGGGAGGTTAATTCGATAAAATGAATAGCACTTTTTGATCCCTAAAAGAACCCCTCCATAGGAGTCTCCTCGATCCAGGCGTATAATGTTGAAATTGTGGAAGTCAAAGTTTATATTTGAAGTGAGCCATGTTTCACACAATGAAAATACGTCGCAGTTACGCGAGTTTAAAAAAAAATTTGAAAGAATCTAATTTTGGGATGATACTTCTGCAATTCCACTGGAGTATAGTGATCATATTCCCGATTTCTGTAGGTATTTCAGCCATCGATAGATACGATCGCTGCAAGGAGGGGCCATTGTTCAGTCAACTGTTTTAAAAATGTTCTTACTGTTGGTAATAAAGCCGTTAGAATACTTTTAAGAGGATCAGTTATATTGAAGGCTGTTAATATCCAGTCCACGATATCAGAGAGTTTCAGTAATCCAACGTTTGTCGGGTTTTCTGGTTGTGTTTTGGGATCACTTGGGTTTTTCAGTGTCCCTGGAAGTGCTGGAAATTCCTGGTTGTAATTCGATTTTCGAAATCCAGGAGGTATTGGCTTCGGCTCTGACATTGTTGTTTTGGTTCCGTTTTAATATTTTAGTTTCTAGTATTTTAAGACCTTTGCGAGGAAGCTTAGGAGAGGACATAATTGGTCGTTTCCTGTTTGTTCCTAGCTGAACAGAAGAAAGTGCTTCGTCGGGGTCATTTGAAACATCAGCGTCAGTCGACAAAAAGCGAATGGGTTGTCAGAGATATGTGGAGTAGCTCGTTTGAGGATTTCCGCGTAAGATCGTTTGGAATGCTCCCTCACGGTTCGCTTGAGCTTTTCCTCGCGTTGCTTATATTTAGAGCACTCAAAAAGAGCATGCGGATTCTCACCACAGTAAATACACTTTTCGATTGACTTCCTGCAGGAGTCATCTCTGTGTCCCTCACCACATTTACCACATCGTGGTTTGTTACAACAGACTTGAGCCGTATGTCCCATCTGTTTGCAGTTTGAGCAGTGAATTACCTTCGGTACATACAACCGAACAGGTAGACGAACCCCTCCCACTACAACGTAATTCGGAAGTGCAGAACCGGCGAAGGTCACACGAAAAGAGTTTGATGGATGATACTTTCCATCTCGTGTCGATTTAGAGTGCAATTGCTTGCACTCCAATATCTTCACTGGTTGAAGGTCGGGATTTTTGAAGCGGCCAATCCCATCCTTCAACAGATCTTCGACAGTTAAACTTTCTTCGCGGACCACACTGTCGATTTCCACCATCCGAGAAGGTACGTAGACGCGATATTTCCTCGTGAAAATCTCATTGGTAGCAATGTCTTTTGCTTGTTTTAGATCAGTCACGGCAACGCGCAGTTTGTTCGGAGATACCTTGTCCATGTGTTTTACTGCCGAGTAGTGTTTAGTCAGATCTCGAGCAATATTGAGGACTCTGAGGGATTTAGCTATGGGCCGGAAGTATACCACCCACGGGCCATCCGATCCGTCATCCTGATAGACCTTCCGACGGATTGGTGGTTTTCCCAGAGGGGGAGCGGGGATATCCATTTCAGATGTATAACTATCAGGATATTCATCCAAACGTTCCTCATCTCTAGGTTTATCATCATCTTCCCCGAGGTTCCCCTCATCGGAAGACATATTTTCTGTGCAGGAGAAACAAAGTCTCCCACACTATCAAGGAAAATAGAAAAAAATAGATAGGATAGTGAAAAGTAGGAAAAAGTTGAAAATAAAATGAAAAAAAACTACTTCACCGGTATGGTTTGTTGAGCTGATGGGTGAGTTGGTCCTTTGCTTGGATTATTTCTCTCGCGTGGCCTTGATGATCCAGTCACTCACTGCTGGTGCCGATGCTATTGAAGCGACAGGTAGAAATGGTCGCAAGCAAGTGTGTACACCACTGTCTGCTGCCGGTGTTTATCACTCGATCAACCACTGGATCTAAGAGAACAAAAAAAATGTTTCCTCCAGTCCTTGCTAGGGAAACACCTTCGCACTCGAGGTTTTGTAATCGATTCCGTGTATCACGGAAGACTGCTCGGATACGAATGGCTCTGGTGACTTATTCTCTGCTGAATCAGTTGGATCGTCATTTTTTAAACAATGACAACAAAACTACGAAACTGTAGAACGCGGTTAGATCAAATCAACGCCTTAGGCAAATTCATCATCGAAGATGCAAAATAATGAGTTGGTTGTAGTAAATTGGAATGCTTGCTCACTGAAGAGCAAAACTGCTGAATTATCAGACCTTCTTCAAGAGAAGAATGCCGATATTGCTATTTTAACTGAAACTCATCTTAAACCTGAAATTTCTATTTTTATTTCCATATACAGGATTCACAGGCTCGACAGAACAACTAGCAGAGGAGGGGGAGTTGCCATTGCCATTAAACGATTAATTCAGCATAGGCTTCTGTCGGCCTTTAAATTGCAACTTATAGAAGCCATCGGAATTGAGATTACAACGACGATGGGACCCATCATCATCATTGCAGCGTACTGCCCCAAACAAACAAATCTTCGAGATGGTACGAGTGCGTCATTGAAGCTAGATCTGGCTATGCTCACTCGACGACAGAACAAATTTATCATTGCTGCCTCGCTCCGGATCAACCAACGCGACTTTCTAGATCGAGAGTTCATTCCATTTTGGATATATTCATCAGTAACATCGCCATAGATAGCTCTCCAGTTGTCTTCCACGAGCTCTCTTCCGACCACTTTCCAGTAGTATTGATGTTGGGATCTTCACCAGAAACAGTGCCTATTCAACCTCGGAAGAACTATTATTGCACCGACTGGGTCCAATTTCAACAAATCGCCGACCAACTTATTAATATCGATTTGCCACTAGATTCCCCGATGGAAATCGATGCGGCCCTATCTTCCTCACAACATTCAATCACTGTCGCTCGTGATAGGACGGTTCCAGTACAACATATGCCGAGTTCCTCTCTTCAAATTGACAGTATCACCAAGAAACTCATCCGATTTCGAAATATCTACCGGAGGCAGTATCAACGAACTAGATAAGAAGACTTTTTATAACAACTTAACTAGGATAATCCAGGGAAGGATATCTGAGCTTCGCAACAGGAACTTCCAGCAAAAGCTTCGACAAATTCTCCCACATTCAAAGCCCTTCTGGTCCTTAACGAAGGTGCTTAAGAAAAAACCGAAGCCTATTCCTTCTCTGATGTCACCCCAGGACGCAGCTGAAGGAATACCTTTGATCACACCAGTAGAGAAGGCAAATGCACTAGGCCAGCAGTTTGTGTGTTCTCACAATTTAGGACTCAACATTGTTAGTCCACATGAGAGAGCCGTGGTGAACATTTCTGACGCCCAAGGCAAACTCAATAGCCCCCTCCAATTTTGTAACAAACACCATGAAGACGAACACACATTATTTAATTTTTCTGTAAGGTTATCTCAAGTAACATTCTCAATTTTAGTGAATACTTATAGCTCTTTTGAATGTTACATCATAAATCCCGCATTTAAACTGTTGACGCCACAAAAGCATTCTGAAAATCATTTTAAGATCATATTCCAGCAAAGTGGACAGTTCCCACAGGAACAAAAGAATACGACCACCATCGACAAGTACCCACGTCATCTGAACAATCCCTATGGAAGATTCATCCCATCAGCCACTGCCGAGTAAAATTGGAGACTTCATCCCTCAGATTTTCGAATGTCAGCATACAACAATGTGAACCAAAAACAACAAAATTACAATTCATGAAATGTTCCTAGTCTCAAGTACAGTTAAGAAATACTCTCGACATCTTAGAGCTTTCCTGTAAGGTTATCTCAAATAACATTCTCAATTTTAGTGAATACTTGTAGCTCTTTTGAGTGTTACATCATAAATCCCGCATTTAAACTGTTGACGCCACAAAAGCATTCTGAAAATCATTTTAAGATCATATTCCAGCCAAGTGGACAGTTCCCACAGGAACAAAAGAATACGACCACCATCGACAAGTACCCACGTCAACTGAACAATCCCTATGTAAGATTCATCCCATCAGCCACTGCCGAGTAAAACTGGAGACTTCATCCCTCAGAGTTTCGAATGTCAGCATACAACAATGTGAACCAAAAACAACAAAATTTCAATTCATGAAATGTTCCTAGTCTCAAGTACAGTTAAGAAATACTCTCGACATCTTAGAGCTAAAGCAAAGTGCTTCAATAAAAATATACTGTTAAATAAAAAAAAAGAGTGGACAGTTCTTCATAACGTTTACCATATAAAGCAAAATGAAGAACCAGTGCGTTAAATCTATCGCGAAATGGTTCAAAGTTCCTGAAAGTTTCAGAACCTGTTTTACGACCAACATTAAAACTCTATAGTAATAATATATAAGATTTTATTACGACTGAACCTGAATTCATTAACTGAATTTTGGACACGAATTCTGAATTTGGATTCAGGGACTGGATTCTGGAAATGAATTCTGGAATTGAATTGTCGGTCTGAACTTTGAAAGTGGAATCCTGGACCTTAATTCTAAACTGAGCTTCGAAACAGAATTCTGGACCTAAATTCTGAATCTTGATTTTGGAAATGAATTTTGGACCTGAATTTTAGATTCTGCACTAGAATGATAGAATTTGATTCTGTATCTGAATTATAAATTTGTATTCTGCTTCTGGGAATGAATTCTGGATCTGGGCTCAGAGTTTTAATGCAGGACTTGTATTCTGCATCTGATTTCTGTATCTGAGTCCTGGAAAGGTATTATAGAACTGGAATCTGGACATAAACTTAGGAGCTGAATTTTGGACACAAATCTTAGATTCTGCACCAGTACTTGGATTCTGGAATGTATTTTGAACCTGAATTCTGGAATTGTATTTCGGACATGAATTATGAAATTGGACTCTGCACTTGGATTTTTGAAATGCATTCTGGATCTCAATTCTAAACATTAACTCTGGATCTGAATTTTGGGTCTGAATACTATACGTTTACTTTGGACCTGCCTTCTGGGCCTATATTCTTAACTAAACTTCGGAGTAGAATTCTACAACTGGATTCTGTATCTGAACTCTGGACATCAATTCTAAATCTGTTCTGGAATTGGATTTTGAAAATAAATTTTGGACCTGGATTCTGAATTAGGAACTGGATTTTGAACTTGGATTCTGGTTCTAGAAACCGGAGTTCTGGACTTGACTTCTGAACTTTAATTCAGAACCTGGATTCTGCATCTGATTTCTGAACTTGGATTTTTGACATGGAATCTGTATTCGGGACCTGGGTGCTAAACTTGACTAATAGAACTGGATTGTGGACATGAATTCTAGATTGTCGACCAGTACTAGGATTCTGAATATGAATTTTGGACGTGTATTGTGAACCTGAATTCCGCATCTAGAATCTGATCCTAGGTTCTGGGAATGAAATCTGGAACCTAGATTCTAAAACCAAATTCTGGAACTGGATTCTGAACCTGAGTTCCAGAGGATAAATCTGAACCAGGACCAAAAGTTTTAGAAAATCATTTTTTTTCGTTATTTACGATTCTAATACTACTGAAAATTTGTTCAAAACTAGCTGACCATATTTTCGATGGTATAGAGTTCAAATGATTATGTTGAGCAATTTTGGCTCTTTCTGGAAAGGCGAACCAGAGTAAAATAACACGTTTCCCAAAAAACAATCGCTCCCGCTGTCGAGATATGAAAGTCGTGCGATGTTTATAAGGACTAAAACATTTAATTGTTTCCTCGACTGTTTATCAAAATTTTTACGAATTTTATCTTAGAACGGTATGGTATTTTTCATGCCAAATGTCGGGAACTAAAATTAAAAAAAAAATTGTTTCCTGCATCGAAATCTAAAATTTCAAAATTCACTTTTAAAACAATTTTAAGATATTTAACATCAAAAATAAATTTACTAGCTCGGAGAGCTCAAAATTCACAGCGCTCAGCATTTCGAATGGAAAAAATCAGCTCCTACAAATATTTGATCTTTGGTAAGTCCAAGTTTTCAACCACACACTGGCGTATTAAGGGGAGAGGACGGGGCGCAGGGAACACTCACCCCGGGCTCAATGTTTTAGGGGGGCGGCAAACCAATCCTTGGAACCTTTTCTTTTTTGCTCGTCCAAGTCATCTTTTCGAAGATGTAATTCAGCTGTTTTTTTGCTCACTAAACCAACGTTAGGAGCGGCAAATCTTATTTCGCCCCGGGCGCCAACTTTCCTCGGTACGCCACTGCAACCACTATCAAGAAGAAAAAGTCTCATGCTTAAGGAACAAAAAATTCGCCTTCACTGAATGGCGGTTCTGTATTCTAAATGACTGTGAAATTGCATTTTCATGTTCATCAATGATAATTATTATAGCGGCATCTCGTCAGATTTTTGTAGCAGTATAGTACTAATCTGAAACTTAATCTAGTTAAAATAGTTTTCCCGAAAAAAAACTCATGAAATTATTTTTTTTTCAATTCCATTATGTTTTGTCGCAACCCGGCTGTTAGCGACCGAGGCGGTCGCCTCGCCCTCACTACGGTACTGGTACTGTTGTTGTACCGTTTAATTCTACTATGTCACGTCATTACACTCTCACAAAGTCACTATTTTCACAGTCACAAAAGTGTATCAAACGCTATAATACAGATACGTATTTCGGAATGTTATTTACATCCTTCTTCAGTGTATCGGTTTATTGAAAAAATGCTGCATTCGATCTCCGTCCCTGTCCACCATCTTCATCGGAACTAACAAGATCTTTTTGCCGTTACTAACCTTTTCGCTTCCCCCCTCCCGCCTCTTCACCATCTCGATGACAACGAATTAGATCTCTGTCGTTCTTAATCATGTCGTTCCCATATTCCCTTTTTACTTTGTTTTCCGCAATATTTACTACTCTATATTTTTTTCGTTCTTTTCTGTAACATCACCATCATCGCCCACGGAAGGCTGCACTAGTCTATATACAGCATGCGGGTCACCCGCCGGGTATTCGTAGCCTGGGGATGTATCCCGCGGACCCACACGGACCGAAGGATGCGGCAGCCGCCATCAGGAAGACTCATGTCATATTCAATCCATCGGACGGTGCCGACCGCCAGCTGAAGGCTGGATCTACCAAAGTCGACCACTGCAACCCCAATAGAACATTATCCAATTATTCTATCCTAGTTTTAAGTTAATCGTTAATAAAATTAGAAAAAGCCCTTAGCATCTTAGAGCTTAAGCAGTGTGCCTTAAAATAAATAAATAAATAATATATATATATATATATATATATATATATATATATATATATATATATATATATATATATATATATATATATATATATATATATATATATATATATATATATATATATATATATATATATATATATATATATATATATATATATATATATATATATATATATATATTATTGAATAAAAAAATAATGCTGCAGTGAAGTTCCTTTTACACTAACGTTAGTAGGTAGAAACGTAAGTAAGTAAACCTGAAAAGGAACAAAAAAAATTGAAAAGGAAAAAACAGGAGGACTTCAGTGTTTTCTATGTTTGTTTTTATCTTGGATATGGGTAGTAACTGAAAAAGCCAAGAAAATCTGTTCCCTTGGTCTCGGTTTAATAAAGAGATGGAGTTATTTTTTAATATTTCTAAACTTCCTGCAGAATCTAATTTCAAATCAATGATGGCCCTTATAGGAAACAAAGAGCCGACCCCCTTCCAGATATTATTAAAAAGGTAGGTAAAACTCTTCATGAATACAATCCAAACTTCGATATCAATCTCTGTAGTCTCAAAGTTTCTATCCCCTCTTTATCCAAAATAAAAGGACTACCAAAGGTTCATAAACCTGGTAACGAAATAAGGGAAATCATTTCTGCAGTAGGGGCCCCAACTCAAAAAATCTCCAAATGGCTAGTAAAAGAATTCCAATCTATGCCAAAGAAATTCTTCAGTAAATCAATTCCTAACACACAGGTATTCGCTACTCAACTTCAGAACTCAGGCGAAATCGAAGATGACGAAATGATGGTACCGACGACACGACCAGACACTCCGAAGAAAAATCGGAATAAAAAGTGTTCGTGAGCGATTTACCACCAGTTACCATAAATATAGCGACCCCTTGAAAATAACAAAAACTAACTATTCGAGCAACACTGTTTAAGTTTCTATGAACAAGTTACCAAGGAGCACCAGAATAAATAAACAAACAGTTTGAAATAGTTATGGAATAATTCCACATTTCATTATACAAAATATTTTACAATTTTTTATTATTTGTATTTTTCATTATTCGGAATTACTAGACGGAGTGTGTGCTATTGTTAATAACGCTGCTAGTCGCTTGGAACAAGACATCATAAATGCTTTGAAATCACCTCTGAAATCTGGTTACCGGTTACATAGATCTAGCCCAATCGGCACAACAAAGTTTAGTCCAGCAAGGGCAATTACAAACTAGTGACGTTGAACAGGCACGTGCAAAATTTTTGACAACCTTAAACAATGCTGGTATGTCCACCAAGTTTATAGAAACACTGTGGTCACCGGGATTTATCAAAAAGTCTACATTCAATCGGATTAGTGGACTCACCCCGGTGGTGCGATTGTCATCAACATACAATTGACTTGAAGCCTAAGACAAGACCTGACATCTAGGGGGCTGCTTTTGTTCCAAAATGGACCAGTTTCTAATTGGCTGCTTTTGATGTTGCTACCTGCACATTGTGAAAAGAAAAAACTTTTGCAGGGTGCGCGAGCAATGATGCCAAGCATAAAGAAAATCAGTAAACAAGTTTATTAAAATGTATAATTTTAGCTCACCAATGAAAATGAAAATTTTCGGAGAATGTTTCACTTATTTTCAATCTCATTGGTAATAAATGTTTATAGTGGCAGCACAGTGTAATTAAAATAGACATTAAGCCGTTTTTCTTTTTAGTGAATTAAAGTGTAACCAAAAAATATTTGTTAAATTAGTGTAAACTCGAAAGTGTGTTCAGTTTTACGAAAAGAATGAACTGTTGTGTTCCACACTGTGGTCGCACTAAGCATTTCTATCCAAACCTGACTTTTCCGGTTTCCAAAAGATCCGGTAATACGCCAACAATGGATTCGATTTTGCGTTCAACATGAGATATTTCGTGTTTTGTCATCAAAACTAAATTAATTGTTTTTAAGCATTAATATATAATAAAGAAATACATTCACCAAAACATTTTTCATGTTCATTTCAAATCAAAAACCTAAAGTCTAAAAATTTAAATGTAATATTTTTCCTATCATTGTTAATAAAAAAAACCTATAAATATGGCTGCACTGTAGCCGATACGTTGGTATTTATTCCACAGGGCGAAAATGACGAGAAGGATGATTCGGAAGGAAGAATAAGAAGCCAGTTGTCAAGTCTTGTCTTAGCTTGAAGCCGAAATTTTTGGTTCTAGTTCGCTGTCAAATGCTGTGTTTAAGCAGTGTTCACATCTTTCTTCATGCGGTTGCACCAACATAAGGAAATGATTTCGATGGAATATAATCTAACTATAACAAACCACTGTTTTTCTTATTCAAAAAGAGGTCAAATTACTTGTTTTGCAGAGAATACTAGACAAGAGTTATATTTATATTGGGTTTGAAGAAATTAACTTTTGACGCCAGTGTGGTTTGATTGTATGGTATGAACGTAGCTTAAAATATTGTTGACAACAACGCCACCAACACAAAAAGCGTCGGTTTCAGGAACCAGCTTCTATAGCAGGGGGTGGGTTGACTAGTTTTAAACCAGGAAGCTCGAGCAAAACTTTAAACGAGGAATGTAATTCTGGGAACATTATGAAAGTGATAAATGCTTAGTTAGATGAATATATTCCCTCTGAAGATAACACACGAGAAGTTTATATTGCCTTAAACAACCGAAATCAAATTTTTGTTAGTCAATAATATTCGTTGCCGGTACGGTACGCCACTACGAATTACATATTCGTTATGAGACAAGTACTCCAGAAGTGTCGAGAATACAACGCCATTGACTACAAAGCGACATACGACACAATCGCTGTGGCAGATTATGCAGCTATGGCAGATTATGCACGAATGCGGATTTCCGTATAATTTGACGTGATTGGCCGAAGCAACGATGGATAGAGTAATGTGTTGCGTCCAAGTATCAGGGACGCTCTCGAGTCGTTTCAAGTCTCAGAGTGGGCTACGGCAAGGTTTTGGATTTTTTGTCTCTTGCTCAATATTGATTCGAAGAGCGCGGATAACCACGATCTTCCGAAAGTACGTGCAGCTCTTTGGCTTCGCTGACGATGTTGATATTGTGACACGTAACTTTGAGAAGATTATGGAAAGAAACATCGAGCTGATAGCAGAAGCTAGAGGTATCTGACTGGCTATAAAAAGATACAAATTGAAAAAAATTACTCAAAACTCTCTGAAAGAATAAATTTAATACCTGCCAGAGGCCAATTACATTCAGTGGTTTCGTTTCAAGTGAGAATCTCTTGTTTTTGTTTACATTCCATATGTAGTTACCAAGGCTACCGGTAACTGTTTTACAAAATCAATAACTTACCAACTTGTGTTGCCAGTTCCAACATTTTTTCAAGCAAATCCGTTTTGACATTACCAGTTACTGAGGGGTAGTTAAATTTGCGAGACAGTTTTGATAGTCGAGCGGCAGGTCGTGTCGTCGATGGTATCGTTCGATGTAACCGCCTTATTCCCAAGTGTCTCAGTGAAGGATTCAATCAATCTTTTGGAAGATGGTTACTTCAACAAAATAGTAGTAGTTTATGGAAATGCAAAGTACGGTCTTATCTTACCCTAACTCGGCTTTGCATGGATGTAAACTATTTAAAATTCAGAGGGGAATTTTATAAACAATTACAAGGGGCTCCAACGGGAAATCCACTCTCCCCGTTTTTATGTGAATTATTTATGGCAAACCTTAAAGAACTTTTAAATAAGCAGGGATTCTGCCTAATCGCTGGTGGAGATACGTAGATGATATATTTTGCATCACCAAACGCAACGATTTATCAGACTTCTTGGATATCCAGAGCATACATGTCAAACCATCTTCGATAAAAATTTAAGATTGTTGAAAAAACAATCACTTACAACTTTGACCCCCCCCCCTTCTAAAAATATTAAAAGAATATTGGTGGACTTCAATCGAAATATTTCACAGCCATTAAAATCAAAACTAAAAAAATTGGTTCAGATTTAGTGTTCAGCAGTATGAACTACCAACTGGAAACTTTACTAGGTTCTACAAAAGATCCTACAGAGAATTTGTAAAAGTCTGGGGTATACAAAACCTCGTGTCCTCATTGCGATAAAATATACATCGGACAAACAAAGAGAATACTAGACATTCGTTTCAAGGAACATATCTCAGAAATAGCGAAAGCACCCAAAGAATTGGAAAAGGGACTACCACATCACTTCAAGTTAGAAGTAGCAGAGCATGCTTTTTTTGAAGATCATGAACTCACTACTAATCACATAAAAATCTTAAGACAAATTTTCAATTCATGGAAATTAGAGTTTAGAAATATTCAAAAATAACTCCATCTCTTTATTAAACCGAGACCAAGGGAATAGATCTTTTTGGCTTTTCCAGTTACTACCCATATCCAAGACAAATACAAACATAGAAAACTAACTCGGCTTTGCATGGATGTAAATTATTTAAAATTCAGAGGGGAATTTTATAAACAATTACAAGGGGCACCAACGGGAGATCCACTCTCCCCGTTTTAATGTGAATTATTTATGGCAAACCTTGAAGAACTTTTAAATACGCAGGGACTCTGCCTAATCGCTGGTGGAGATACGTAGATGATATATTTTGCATCACCAAACGCAACGATTTATCAGACTTCTTGGATATCCAGAGCATACATGTCAAACCATCTTCGATAAAAATTTAAGATTGTTGAAAAAACAATCACTTACAACTTTGACCCCCCCCCCCCTTCTAAAAATATTAAAAGAATATTGGTGGACTTCAATCGAAATATTTCACAGCCATTAAAATCAAAACTAAAAAAATGGTTCAGATTTAGTGTTCAGCAGTATGAACTACCAACTGGAAACTTGACTAGGTTCTACAAAAGATCCTACAGAGAATTTGTAAAAGTCTGGGGTATACAAAACCTCGTGTCCTCATTGCGATAAAATATACATCGGACAAACAAAGAGAATACTAGACATTCGTTTCAAGGAACATATCTCAGAAATAGCGAAAGCATCCAAAGAATTGGAAAAGGGACTACCACATCACTTCAAGTCAGAAGTAGCAGTGCATGCCTTTTTTGAAGATCATGAACTCACTACTAATCACATAAAAATCTTAAGACAAATTTTCAATTCATGGAAATTAGAGTTTAGAAATATTCAAAAATAACTCCATCTCTTTATTAAACCGAGACCAAGGGAATAGATCTTTTTGGCTTTTCCAGTTACTACCCATATCCAAGATAAATACAAACATAGAAAACACTCAACTTTTCCAGTTTCTGTTACCTGTTTTTTCCTTTTCCATTTTTTGTCGTGAATACGACTTACTTTACTATGGGGTGCCATTTCAAAATTAGCCATATGGAAGAATGGGCAGAACTTAATCGTGAATATCTCGACTTGTATTAACGGTAGCAAAATAATTCTTTCACTATTTCATCAAAAATATGATCAGGAATTTAGGATAATATTTTGAACAGTGTGAGATAACCACAAACAACTCAAAAATTAAGTTTTCAAACTTTGAAAACAACGCGGAAAACTCTTTACTTTTGCTTGGCTTTTTCGCGCAAGGACGACGATTTTGGGGTAGTCAGGCACATATCTTCAGCTGACTGCGTATAAAAGAGGAACCGCGTTCAAAAATCGATCATCTATTCGTCATCTAACACTCGATGTGGATAGACGAATAACCTACTACGACTCATTTCGATTTTGTTTTATTTTTTATTCGCAGTTGTCTACCTACCCAAGCTATGGGTAAAACACGCCATAGATCCGAGAAAGATTCAAAGGATGCTAAGCGTCTGAAACCAAGTGATGTACAGATAAACGACCGTTTGCTGAGTAAAATCCAATATGCTGATCTGCCAGTTGATGTCGAAGAGGAACTGCAGAAGAAGGAAAAAATGCCGCCTTTCTACCTGAAGGGCTTCCCACCAACTCTACGCTCGGATTTCAACACGCAGGAAAGGACTACAGGCAACAATCCGTTTATGCACTGAAGGCTACAAAATAACTGTTCCGGCTTTGAACCACTACAAAGGAGTGGAATTGTACCTGAAGCAGACAAAAGCGGAATACTTCACACACGATATTGCCGCCAACAAACCTATGAAGGTTGTACTTCAAGGACTACCCGACATGATGGAAGCCGAACTAAAGCAGGCACTGTCGGAGGCTGGACTAAAGCCTGTGATGGTGTTTAAAATGAAACGACATAATACGGACAAAAAGTTTAGAGATCAACTGTACCTGGTTCATCTGGAGAAGGGCTCCATCACCATGAGTCAACTGAAAACGATTAAATCGTTATTCCACATAATCATCGAATGGCTGTAACCATATGTTACACTGATTAATTGTTGGCTCCACCACAATACAAAAGTAGCGAAGACTCACACGCTCGAGTTCCCAAATTCCTTAACCCAGCTCAGATCACTACCATTACCGTGTGAGTGATAGCCTTCCACGTCCATTCTTATGTCTGAGACGGATGGGTCACTCACCACGGAAAGTGTTGCATGTGCTCAACCAGGATGTTTCATCACAACGGTTTGAACATTGTGTTGCGTGATATGCTCCCTATGGCTGTTGGAGCTAGGAAAAAGGCTACCAATATTTGAAAACGTAACTGTCAGTTCGGTTTGTATCGAGATAATGGTGACATTTGTCTCAATGCTACCTGAACTTAGTCGACTCGGGAAAGTGCCTGAAACGTTCTTTCGCACGTGAACACTTGAAGAAGTAAGAAGTGCGCGCGGTTTTCTTGTTTTGCTAGTATTATTTTTTTTTTAATGGTGGAGTGGTGTTCAGTACTAATAATGTTTCATTTTTATAGATAACAGTAGAGAATTAAAAGTTAAATAGTTAATAGTAAAAGAACACAAAGTGTTAGTACAGTTAGTCAATAATTGAAAACATATTTGTCAGTGATTATAAAAAAATGTTATATATTTTGTACAGTGTTAAAAATAGTTGATTAAAATACGGAAAACACATTCACACAGATTAAAAACGTTATAAAAGGTAAATTTATAAAATAAAATATGGGTAATGAATTGGTGTTAGGTTAAGTTCCCCATGCGCTTTATGCTAATGACTGTTGGGTAGGTCCCTAGCGTGCCTTTTATACTTGGGCTTCGGACTTCGTTCGGAGTGTGTTTTCACAGGCCAAAAAGCACCTGATCTAGAAGCGACGATTTATCCAGAAAACCACTGAAGCGGAAAAGTAATGAACGAAGGGGTTCACTGCGACAAGTAGCACGAGACCACTAGTGCATGGACGTCATTGTCATCTACGACGCCATTACCATCTCTCATCGCACTAGCATTCCGGACGTCATCACCATCTCAGACGCCATTGCTATATCTGGCGCCATTGTCACCGTTGATGCTATTACGCTCTATGGCATTAACGTATCCAGGTTGCGAGTGACGCCGAGAAAAACCTACTACCACGCTGGAATCATGACCGGCTAGATCGGAAGAACCGGACCTACACCAACAAAAACCCATCATAAGCGCAAGTAGTTAGATTATTAAGTGACGTCACTAGCCATAAGTTAAATGTACAGGGAAGGGAACCGAATAAATGATAAAAATGTCGAATGTGAAAAATTAGCTTAGTTTCTTTAAAATAAACAGATTTAGTACAAAGACACTCTTCTTTTCATCGTTTTCCGGACTCTAAAGTAGTCGTCAGCCCTCGTCTTTGAGTGTTCTCTAGAAGGAGACTTTCTGGTTCCGCTTTTCAGAAATTTCATATTCAAATATTGTATCAGCCGCTGGATCACAAAAAGAATCTTCTTCAAAAATCCCTCCTGGAGGGGGCAATAATCAACCACATGCAAAGGATGACTCTGGTGACTTATTCTCTGCTGAACAACTGATCGTCATTTTTGAAACAATGACAACAAAACTACGAAACTGCAGAACACGGTTAGATCAAATCAACGCCTTAGGCAAATTCATCATCGAATATGCAATATAATGAGTTGGTTATAGTAAATTGGAATGCTTGCTCACTCAGGAGCAAAACTGCTGAATTGTCCGACTTTCTTAAAGAGAAGAATGCCGATATTGCTATTTTAACTGAAACTCATCTTAAACCTGAAATTTCTATTTTTGTCGTGAATACGACTTACTTTACTATGGGGTGCCTTTTCAAAATTAGCCATATGGAAGAATGGGCAGAACTTAATCGTGAATATCTCGACTTGTATTAAAGGCAGCAACATAATTCTTTCACTATTTCATCAAAAATATGATCAGGAATTTAGGATAATATTTTGAACAGTGTGAGATAACCACAAACAACTAAAAATTCACGTTTTCTGCAAATTTTAAAACAACGTGGAAAACTCTTTGCCTTTGCTTGGGTTTTTCGCGCAAGGACTACGATTTTGAGGTAGTCAGGCACATATCTTCAACTGAACGTTATAAAAGGGGAACCGTGGTCGAAAATCGATCATTTCTTCTTGTACGTTGGATGGAAGCAGACGTCGGGGCGAGAAGACGTATTCAAACAGCGGCATCGGAGAGCGCACCTTCTGCGTGGTTAAAAACCTCAAACGCTAAGGTCGTAGTTCTCATTTACTTTATTTCGTCAAGGCGAGAAGACGCATTAAACCAGTTTCGCATCATTTGGCAATGCGAGCGGATGTGTCGGTTTGTATGCAAAGCTAGTTTCAATTCAAGCAAGAACGATTGCATCAGCTGCTGATGGTTTGCGTTGGAGAGAAAGAAAACAAGAAACGAAAAGTGGACAACATTATATAAAATCAGCCGTTCTAATGGCTCTAAATGTTATCTAAAGAACTATTAAGATTTCTTCTTTGCAAATCGAAGGTAGAAATCATCAGTTGAGTGAAAATCCTAAATAATTTGATTTGCTTCGTGCACTTTTCGCTGTGCGAAAATCGTTCGTGATGAATGTTCCGAACTGTGCTAAATATCGTAGAGAATTCCACAATTTGGTCCTTCTAAAAGGCAGAAATAAATCCTGTACTGCATCTTGATAGTTTCTTTCAATGAAATATGCAAATCCGAAATGAGATAATCGACGTCAAAAATCGTTGAAAATTTTAGTAGTGAAAAGGGAGAAAGTTTCGCAATTCACACAATCGATCAACTATTAATTCGAATTCCAAAGTGTAAAGAAATCGTGTCAGTTTTATTCGTATTCACGACATCCAGTTATGTCTCTGACATTACACACCCGTACCTTTTATTTCCAATTACAGGATTCACAGGCTCGACAGGACAACTACCAGAGGAGGGGGAGTTGCCATTGCCATTAAACGATCCATTCAGCATAGGCTTATGTCAGCCTTTAAATTGCAACTAATAGAAGCCATCGGAATTGAGATTACAACGACGATGGGATCCTTCATCATCATTGCAGCGTACTGCCCCAAACAAACAAATCTTCGAGATGGTACGTGTGCATCATTGAAGCAAAATCAGGCTATGCTCACTCGACGACAGAACAAATTCATCATTGCTGGGGACCTAAACGCACGACATGAGCTGTGGGGAAACAAAAGACAGAATCGAAACGGATTCGTACTTGCCGAATGATTACGAATCTGGACAATACAACATCCTCGCTCCGGATCAACCAACGCGACTTTCCAGATCGGGAGTTCATTCCATTTTGGATATATTTATCAGCAACATCGCCATAGACAGCTCTCCGGTTGTCTTCAACGAGCTATCTTTCGACCACTTTCCAGTAATATTGACGTTGGGATCTCCACCAGAAACAATGCCTATTCAACCTCGGAGGAACTATTATCGCACCGATTGGGTCCAATTTCAACAAATCGCCGACCAACTTATTAATATCGATTTGCCACTAGATTCTCCGATGGAAATCGATGCGGCCCTATCTCCCTTCCAGCATTCAATCACAGTCGCTCGTGATAGGACGGTTCCAGTACAACATATGCCGAGTTCCTCTCTTCAAATCGACAGTGTCACCAACAAACTCATCTGACTTCGAAATATCTAACGGAGGCAGTATCAACGAACTGGCATCCTAGATAGGAAGACTTCTTATAACAACTTAACTAGGATAATCCAGGGAAGGATATCTGAGCTTCGCAACAGGAACTTCCAGCAAAAGCTTCGAGAAATTCTCCCACATTCAAAGCCCTTCTGGTCCTTGACGACGGTGCTTAAGAAAAAACCGAAGCCTATTCCTCCTCTGATGTCACCCCAGGACGCAACTGAAGGAATAGCTTTAATCACACCAGTAGAGAAGGCAAATGCGCTAGGCAAGCAGTTTGTGTGTTCTCACAATTTAGGACTCAACATTGTTAGTCCACATGAAAGAGCCGTTGCTGACAGCGTAGCTGAGGTTGACCAATCAGACAGCTTGGTTCCGGAGGAAAGTAGAGTCACTGCGAATGAGCTGATGGCTATTGTGAAAAAAAAATAAAATATAATAAAAATATGAATTCCCCCGGTTTCGACAACACATTCAACATTGAGCTGAAACATTTGAGTATTCGTTCATTTGTCTTCTTAGCTAAAATTTTTAACAGGTGCTGGGAGCTTGGTTACTTCCCTTCAAAGTGGAAGTTAGCTAAAGTTATCCCAGTTTTGAAACCGGGGAAAGATCCTTCCCTTTCCAAGAGCTATCGGCCCATCAGCTTACTCTCTACCCTATCCAAGATGTTTGAAAAGTCAATACAAAGGCGAATTCTTGCTTTCGCAGATGAACAGGATATATTTCTGGAAGAACAGTTTGGGTTCCGGAAAGGAAGATCCACCATCCACCAACTCACAAGGATTAACAACGTCATCCAGCAAAACAAATAAGTGTCCAAAACGACTGCCATGGCAATATTGGATATTGGATAATGTGTGGCACGTTAGCCTGGTGTCTTGCAGATATAGCATTCCAGGTTTCTCTGAATAATGCACTTTCAGAAAAATTTACTATTCCTGCTGGTGTACCCCAAGGAAGTATCCTAGGTCCCATTCTAAACAACATTTTTACATCAGACATCCCATTCTATACAACATTTTTACATTAGACATGGTGGTGTTCTGTCACAATTTGCTTATGATACTGCCATTCTTTACAAAGGTCGTGTCATTAATGCTCTGAAGAATAAACTACAGACAGGTCTGGACGCTCTAACTGAATATTTTACAAGCTGGAAAATTGTGATCAATGCGGCAAAAACTCAGGTCATCTTGTTTCCACATTTAAGATCTCCAAAACTTGTTCCATCTGACGAATGTCGAATACAATTCGGTGATGAGGTCATCCTAAGGTCCGACGAAGTTATCTATCTAGGACTCACCTTTGACAGACATCTGATATTCAGGTCACATGTTGACAAAATCGTTCAAAAATGCAGCATACTCATTAGGTCTCTGTATCCGCTGATTTGTTGAACATCTAAACTGTGCCTGAAGAATCAGATGGCTGTCTATAAACAAATCATCTACCCCGCAATTGAATACGCAGTCCCTGTTTGGCGGGGCTGTGCACGAACACACAACCTTAGGCTTCAGCGCATTCAAAGAAAGATCTTAAAGATGATTCTAAATCTACCCCCTTGGACAAGGACTAGTGAAGTACATGAGATGGCCTCCCTGGATTTACTAGAACAAAAATTCGAAAAATACTGCACGAAATTTGAAGAGAGGTGCTGAGTCTCTGTAATACAAATAATACAAAATGTGTACGTATTAGGTTAGGGATAGTTATAAATAGGAAGATATTTTATAAATAATTAAAATAAATATGATTAAACATTAGTATGTAAAACAAGAGTAACTAAAACACCTATTATTAAAAACGAATCGTATGAACAACACAGATGAAAGGCCAAAGGGTCAAAACACTTGTACTGAAAATGATTAATAAACAGATATTTATGCAAAAATCGATCATTTCTTCTAGTGCGTTGGACAGAAGCAGACGTTGTGGGACCAGCAGCTTCGGACAGTGCACCTTCGCTCAGGTCGCAACTCTCATTTGGACTTTAATCGTCCGGTGGCGCAGTCGTCAATGCTTTCATTTGGACTTCGGTCGTCAGGTGGAACAGTTGACAATGAAAGCAGACCTTTTGCGTGGTATAAAGCCTCAAACGCTCAAGTCGTGATTTCATGTGGACTTCGATCGTCGAGAGCAGCAGTCATTAGTAATGAAAGCAGACCTTTAGCGTTGTACAAAACCTCAAACGCTCAGGTTGCAGTGCCAGTTTCCCTTCGAAGAAGATCGATTACATCATCCTGTTGGTGGCCGTTTGAATTGGAGCAAAATACATCAGGAAATGGACAACAATGTGGAACATTATGCAAAATCAGCCTTTTTAATGGCTCTAAATGTTGCCTAAAGAACTATAAAGATTGCTTCTTTGTAAATCGAAAATTAAAATTAGCAGTGCAGTGCAATTCTAAGATAATATGATCAATTTTTTTTGCAATTTTCACAGTTCCAAAATCGCAACAGTGTTTAAAATCGTTTATATCCAATCAGTGTTTAATATCTTAGAAATTTATACAATTTCTCCCTTCACGCACGCCTTCATAAAAGGTTCTTTCTAAAACCACCTATACTGGTTATTTTGTAATATTTGTGTGTCAGCATGTTTGATGTAACTAATCTGTACTGTAGTTTGGGTGTATCGTTTTAAATTCTAGTAGTGAAAAATGGGAAAGCTTGCACAATTCACACAATCGATCAACTAATTGACATTCGGAAGTATAAAGAAAGAGTGCCAGTTATATTCGTATTCACGACATTCAGTTATGTCTCTGACATTACACACCTGTACTTTTTTAGTTCCTTTTGAGGTTTACCTACTTACGTTTACAATAAACTTATAAAACCGATACACTGGAGAAGAATGTAAATAACATTCCGATATACGTATCTGTATTATAACGCTTGATCCACTTTTGTGAAAACAGTGACTTAATGAGAGTGTAATGACGTGACATAGTAGAATTAAACGGTACAACAACAGTACTATTAGTGAAAATATTCTACTAACAGCTCAAACATAAATTTTGTATCCGCATACGTTTCTTATAAAAATGCAACACTACAGCATCCTTTCAACAAATTTATTAAATTTATGCACTGACGAAGCGACGACACGACCAGGCACTCTGAAGGAAATTCGGCTTGAAACATGTTCGTTAATGATTTACCATCAGTTACCATAAATTGAGCGATCCCTCGCTATTGACAAAAACAATCTTATCGAGCAACACTGTTTAGTTGCTACGAACAAGTTTCCAAGGAGTCCCAATATAAATAAACAAAGAGTTTGTCTCCAGAATTTTGCTACTAGCGAACAAACTAGAGGGTCGGGTTCGGGTTTCCCGTATCTAGTGCAGCGAACAATCTCAAAAAATTCAAATTGACCCTGTCGGTTAAGGGACGATACGGTTAGATTTCATTTTGTTTGAACCACTGATCCATTCTGGTTCCGATCACTCATGAGGCTCGAAAACATACTCCGTTACACTGCTGATATCGAGGGAAACCGGAATGTGCACGATTATTACGAGCAATTATTACGATTACCTTAAAAATTTTTTTATTAATACTGTATTATGTACTGTATTAATACTTAATTATATCATCGTCCTCTGCTTTGGTACTCCATATGGAGATATTTGATACGCCTGACAATACAGCAATAGCTCGTAGACATTCAATGTAAAACCATCGATGCTAATTTGTCAGCAAAATGTGGTATATGCATCACAAGAAAATACAGAGAACTAATTAAACTAATGCATTGAAAAGCAATCGTTTAAGTGTATATGAAATAAAATGTGGAGCTAAGTCGATTACGGACATTTCATTTATTTATTATAAACGTATTATTGAATGAATAAGGTAAAATGTATTCATTCACAAAAATCAGGTAGCTGGAAAAGTATTCTGGGATAATAGTGCACCTCAGGCTATTCTCCAGTCGCCAGGTCCTCACCACCCAACGAAGAGAGGATCTGAGTTTTTAAAAGTTTCGACTAGTTTGCAGCACAACTTGGTAGATTGTACTTGTTGTTCGGCTTTCGAAAGGGAACCTGAAATAAATAACTATTATAAAAAGCTGTCATTAATGCATATTTTATGAATACCTTACCTAGAATTGATAGTCATTTTTTCGTTAGCACAAACACATATCGGTACCATTTTAGATTTTTTTATTTTTCAACAGAACAACATTGGTAACTATGGTTCTGTTATTCGAAATAAACAATTTTTGGGCCTTGTTGCCAGTTCCAATATTTTTTCAAGCTATTCAGTTTTGACATTACTAGTTACTGAGGGGTAGTTAAATTTGCGATACAGTTTTAATAGACGAGTGGCAGGTCGTGTCGTCGGACGAAGGCTGCAAATAACAGTCCGAAATACGTATCTGCAAGGGGCAAATCACTCTAAATTTTGTCTGAACTCAAACAAGTTTTACCAGGAGTAAAAAAGTTTAGCAGGGATCTCGCTGGATTAGAATGGGATTAGAAAAGTTTAGTCGAGATCTGGAAAAGCATTATTTTGACATAAGAAGCTGTAAACGTGGGAGCAGAGATGCCAGATATTTTCATAGAAAATCTGTATTGCTTTGTATGAAAATCTGTATTTATCTGTATTCACTAATGAATGGAAATTTCGGAAATAAAATTATGTTTAAAGATGTTATTCCATTAGATTATTGTTATAGAATGGCAGATGCAAGGAGCATTCCTTTATATCGTAAGTCCTTGCCGCACTGACAAGAACATTCAACGACGAAATTTAATTGTTTTTGTTATAAACCACAATTGATTTGTAAATCCATATACTATTTTCGTTTGAGTTTGATGACTTGGAATTCAAACGCCCAATACGCAACGTCAAGTCAGGTCATACTACTTTTCAGTCTGACAATAAAGTTTCATGACGCCATGACTTCCTTGAACATCATTCAAATTGGTTTCAAATCTATATATATATATATATATATATATATATATATATATATATATATATATATATATATATATATATATATATATATATATATATATATATATATATATATATATATATATATATATATATATATATATATATATATATATATATATATATATATATATATATATATATATATATATATATATATATATATATATATGTATATAAATTCAGAGATCATTCTTTGTAATCGCATCACGTAAGAACGAATGGACGGATTGAGATGCTTTTTTTCGTTTGATCAGTTTTTATCCCCACCGGGTTCGTACATCAAAAAAATTAGGAAAACTTACCGGAAAAGTGGGAAAAATCAATAAAGTTATTTTGTATGGACCATGGAATTTTCCACTGAAAAAGTCGCCAATGATTGCTAGATCTACAATTGATGTTTGGCGCGCAAGGAGATGCTCAGTATTTTGCCGTTGAAGAAAAGAATACTAGATCTTTGAAAAATCGTTTAGCGCGCAACGAGTAGATTTGGGTGGAGATTTTACAAGCATGATTGATTCGTCATTTGAAAATACGTGCTTAATAGGGTATCAAAATCATTACTTGCCAAATGACTGTTTTAGCTATACCGTAAACAGAAACACAAGTTCTAATGTCATTTACCAGTAGATGTAGTTAGATGAATTATGTTGGCCATCGTGGGCGTGAGTTGAACAAATCAAATTATGTAACGATTTTTTTACGTATCAATGATAGGATTCTGCTGTTGAAATAATGAGTTCAGATGACAATATTTTCCTTGCATATAGCATGCTGACGTTTGTTCAGCCGATTCAAGTGAGTTTTCAAGAGTGGTTTACTTCAAAACGGTTTGCTTAGGATGCTATTCATGACATTTGTAAGCTGCTTAAGCCAAATCATTACATTTTCCGAACTTTGGATTACTTGACGAATTACCATATGCGAATCGTGAATATCATATCTGAAGGAGAAATCGTGGCATGTAAGAACCATCAGTTGTGAGATCTGCTGTTTTATACATTGGCTTTAACGATAAGAAGAATACTGGTATAATCACTCCTCATGTTCACTCCGCTAGAACAGAATATTGATTCTCAGGACTGAATACTAAGCAAACCGATGTGGTGGCTCGACGAATGAGAGGCCTTTTGATACAATTCTTGAACGAATATAGCGTTCATGTCAAAGTTAATGGACACAATATTTAATAAAAGGGTAATTTGAACTTTCGAATGTCCAAGTATTTTTCATTTTATCGCTAATTCGTTAATCGAAAATTGATCCTGTCATTATCCTGCTACGTTAGATGCACATCTCCTTCGAATTGGACTTTCCGAGACTAATCATTGTGCTTGCGGCGAAGGTTACCGCGATATTGACCATGTTGTTTGGACATGCGTGGAGTTTCGTGATGTCAGATCTCAACTAATAAATTCCTTGCGTACCCAAGGTAGACTATCCAATGTCCCAGTTCGCGACATTCTTGCTTGTCGTGACCTTCCATACATGAAACTTCTTTATCATTTCATTAAATCCATTGGAGTTCCAATTTAAATTTTATTTTATGTTAAACTGTTTTCTCTTCCATGAGTTCAACCAATAGCCAACTATAGGATATTGAATATAAGTGGTGAACTGATACAAACAATCCTGAAATAGTTATAAGATCATGTACAAAATAAATGTATTTTATTTAATGTAATTTAAAATAGCAACTCGCTTGATAAAAACAGTGTTTAGATTAACTAATGAGTACCAACATACTAATATGATATTCGAAATGTATTAGGTTTAAACTACTATGTATTGTGGATGCCACGGCGAAGAAAAACTTATGTATATTGCCTATGAAATAAACGTATTTATGAAAAAAAAAAAAATTATCCTGCTACGAACATTCATCAAACACTAACTAAGTAATATCACTAGCAGTGAAGTAGGTTGTGGACAACCGTTCAAAATTAGTTTATTACTTTCGATAATCCCTAAGGATTTGCTATTAAATTTTAAACGTCTTCAGTACAAATAAGTCTTAATATTCAATGATAAACAACAATCCCCGAGGGCTGCTTTTGGAAATTTGTGGGGTCAATTTAAAGTATTTATCTTGGTCATCTCTTTTTCATCCATCTGTTAATTTATTTATTTGTTTATTTGGGAGCAAGGGAAAAGCCTGCTGGAGCTGAGATTTTGGTTCTCCTTCTCCAGCAGGCATAAAACACTCTCATCTTTTATATCAACAAATAACATTTGACCAAATGATACATAACGAAATCTTAAATTACCCGTATTTAAACTACAAAGCTAACTAACAACTATTCATATTGACTAATTATCCTAATAAAACTAGCAGGAAAATATTTGGAGAAAACGGGTTTTAATGGCGTTACGAGATAACTTGAAATTGAATCCATCAGAGCAAGTATTGAATACGCGACATATACTCGAAAACGGTTCATTGAAGCCATAGTTAGTTCTAGCACGAGGAATTCTGAGAAAGGGATTAAACCGCAAATTACGCCGAAGAATGTCAAAACTTAGCTGTTGTAGGAGATCTGCACTATCAATTCGAGATTGGATGAGGTCCGCGACGAAAACAGCTTTTTGTGTATCACGGCGGACAGATAGCAAATCGAAGTGTATGTCTACAACGATTTTCGTAGCTTGGAAGATTAAATGGATCTCTCCAAGGCAGACGACGCAAAGCAAAACGAATGAACTTGCACTGAACAGTTTCAATGCGTAGCTTATCTGTTTGATAATATGGTGCCCAAACAACAACAGCATACTCGCGAACTAGAGCGCAATATAACGATTTCAGGCAGTATATGTTATTGAAATTTTTTCAGATGCGAAAGATGAATCCTAGCATCTTTAATGCTTTAGAGAGGGTATATTCTATGTGATCTTTGAAACTAAGTTTTGAATCCAATAACACTCCTAGATCCTTAATTGATGTCTCCCGTTTTAGTACAGCTTGCGAAATAGTGTAATCATACATGGTCGTGGTTCGTTTACGAGAGAAAGAGATAACGAAGCATTTGAAGGCATTAATAACCATTCTGTTGACGTTGCACCAGTTAGAAAATACATCCAACTGTGACTGCAAGAAGTTTGAGTCTTTCAGATATTTGATGAGATGAAACAGTTTGAAATCGTCGGCGAATGATAGCTTCATGCATTGCAATGCGAAATTCAGATCATTTAGATATAGCAGAAATATGAATGGTCCTAGATGGCTTCCCTGAGGAACGCCAGAGCTCACGATGAATGATGGAGTAACGCAGTCGCCAATTCTCACGGTCATACTACGACCAGTCAGATATGATTCAATCCAATCCATCATCCCACATGTCAAATCTTTAGTTTGAGAGAGATCTACAATCTCTGTCCAATACACTGACTCGAAGGATGAGATGGCAAACGGTGCATTTGTTTAGTTTTTGCGTAACAAAAGCATTGCACATATCCACAATAATTCTTGATGATATTTCTTCTTCGGGACGAAGTTATTGTGTTGGATATGAATTTGTCGTAATTCGTTTATTGTAAGCCAAGTAATCAGTAAAATAATGATAAGAAACATTAACGTTTGGCAACTCTGCTGTTCGAAAACACAAATTTAAAAAAATAATTTCAGGCGAGAGGAAGTTCGACGGGTCAGCTAATTATGATATAAATGTATTTCAGCGTTCATCATTAAACAGCTTCACGAAAAAAATTTCATTTTAATATGGGCAATCAAACACGCTCAGATGGAAAAGTTTCATTATTTCTTTCTTACTTTTTGTGGTATCTGTATAAATCTGTATTAAATCTGTATGCGCATGTAAAAATCTGTATAAATGGCATCTCTGCGTGGGAGTTCGAATGACAGATACACTTCAAACAAGATTAGGCAAAATTAGGTTGGATTAGTTTTAAATTACCCAAACTTATCTAGACTAGATGGGATTAAATGAGATTAGAGAAAATTATTTTGGAATGACATGAGTTTATTAGTATGAGATTGTCTAGAGTTTAGAGTGATTTGCCCCTTGCGTATCTGTATTGTTACGTTTGTTATACTTAGCGGAAGTGTAGTGATGTGAAAGTGAAATAGTGGAATTAAATCTCGATGAACATTAGAAAAGGTCCCAAGCGCAAGCGACAACTTCTCTTGGTTTACTTTCTCTTTCATTTATTACGGTAAATTCCAGTAATTTCCAACAAATTGTACAGCTTCTATCGAAAGTTGATGGTTTTTGCTATTGTCCTATTTGAAGTGTTAGATGGAAGGATTGCTGATTGAGCCGTAATACTCGAAAGAGAAAGTAAACAAAGAGAAACTCTCATTTGCACTTAGGACCTTTTCTCGTGTTTGTCTTCAAATGGTACATAAAAGGAGTAATTGAATAATTGGGTATATGTTTACGAAGATTGTGGTTTTGTTGTGGTCTTATGACTAATACTACAATTTTTCAACAGTTCAACTATATTGCTTTGTAATGAATAAACCAAGTATAACTATTCTTATGTTTTATGGGAGCAATTACTTATTTCTAAAATATGTGGACAAAACTGTAAACATTTCCTTCGAATTAATTAATAAAATATGAGTAAAGAGTCGAAAAAAATATTAATTTATTGTATCAAAACCAGTTGATAACTATAAAAAATTACATAAGTAATTGTAGATTAATCAATTTTCCACATTTTTTTATGTCTGAAAAACATGAGTTATGAATGAAATATGAAATTGCAATAATAGTCAAATATTCTCCATATTTTTAATTTATTAGATAAAAATCGAATAAACATCGTCAAGCAAAACATTGTTGAATATGACCATTTGTTTCTACAGACTTCGCAGCCAATTCTTAGCGCACAGCAGGGGTGGCGGAGCCCTATTGGGAGAATACTGAATCCACAGCTGGAAAATGTCTGAGTGTGGAAGTCTTGGCATTACATTCCTTTTGTGGAATTTGGTATTTCTGTTTCAACAGACTTCGCAGCCGATTCATAGCATAGCTTCGATTACATGGCTAGTGCTACGATCCTATTGACACAACAAAAATAATATTTTCTACTTTTTCGAAGATGACAATGGAAGTCAATTACAATGAAATGTTTTCGATAAGTAAATTCAACCGCGCTCTATGATGCGTGTCAAGTGAATACTTTTACGTAAATTCTATCTCATCGGCGAGAAGGGCCGGGTGAACTACTTGCAAAGGTATCGAAAATATTTGAATGTTCTCTTGTCGTTCCTTTGAAGGAGAGTACATGCTTGCTTCCAAAATCAGGCATATACATGGCTAGCAAGTTTGTCAATACATATACATATAACTTCATGTTAGTCATTCATAATTACTCATGCTTCATAGCTCTAGTGTAGGAGTAATCACTAACAATAACGATTGAATTAGCATATATTCAAAGTGTGAAGGATTCAAAAAATTTTTTACAAGCCAATATAACGAGAGGTAAGCCCACTGCGCTCAATCACTGAAAAAAGTTCTTGTTTCTATGTGTCGGTTTTTCTTGGTATGCTTTGTGTGACGGTTCGTTCAACTGAAGCGGATAAAATTTTGCGCGCATTTTATGACGCTACATTTCACCTTAAGTTTTGTAATCATTTCTTCATAAGATACATTCACCCAATTTCAATCTGAAAATAGTAATTTTATTTCCGAAAAAACAAAAGCACCACTAAGGGTTATGAAGTGTGACTTCTTGGCATCAACAGCTACATTGCTCATACACTCAAATAAAAATTCACGATCGATTCACTTGAAAAATCACGTAGTATGGTTTCAAATGTCAAATTGAATATTTTATGTGACGAAAATGAATGTTATACGAACATCCCCTAAAATGAATATAGTCATCACATAAGGTTTACGTGAATTGATCAAACGTCAAACAATCTACGTGAATTTCCAGTGTGAAAAACTCGATTTTGAAAATGGCGAGCAGTGGCCCTCGAAGTGTAAGTAGTGTAAATATTTGCGAGAATAGTTATTTAATTACAATTTTTTACTCCATCGACCGGACCATTCTAGTATAAAAGTTTCCATGTGTTCAACTGGACCGAGTGCCTGCGTGAGTCCGGAAGTTTACCCGCTCCTGCCGAATGCTTCAAACAGGTCGTCTGTATGAAGCTAGAGACACTGGAACCATGTAATGCGACTTCAACCTGTATCGGTAGTGTTGTAGGAGTTCTTGGATCTCGACTTCGGCTTCGGTTGGATGGCAGTGACAACATAAACGATTTCTGGAGGCTTGTCGATTTGAGATACCACGACGTTATTAGTTGCTTTTTAAGCCATTGGAATTATATGACAATTTTCTGAAATATATGTTTTATATTTCATGGCATTTTTCATTTCATAGATTTATTTCAAAATCTGGGATCTTCCTTTCGACTTCAACCAATATGTAAAATAGTAATTTTCTGGTATCTAAATTTGATATGAACTGATAGATAAATGTGATATGAACAGTACATTAAATTTTACCTATGAAACACGTAACTTTTACTGGATTATGCATTAAACAGCTTTTAAAAACCAGTCTATTAAAACCTACGTGAAAAGTAGGGTGGAAAATATTCACATAACTTTTCACGTAACTATAATATGATTATTATTTTGAGTGTAGCAAAAAAAATACCCCAGGCGCTCAACCCAATCCGAAAAGGATGGTCCTTACCGGTATGGCTCAATCATGGCCGTCATATTCATTTGCGCCTTTACTAACACTTATAACTTAATATTGATTTCGGCGAAAAAAATGCTGAAAACGAACGGTAAAGCGATATTTTACTGAAAATTTGGCAAAGATGGCTTTTTATAAAATTCTCGGTTTATTATTTCCGATTTCTCGGCAATTCACAATGTTATACTGATATTCGGTTTTGTTAATTACCGTGTTTACCAGCAATGGGTCGTTTTGCCGAAATCAGTGAAGTAATGATATCAACTTATCGGAATCTCGGTAAACAACTTTTAGACAACAGAAATTCGGTGATTCATCAAAGTAGCCATGATACTTCAGTGCAAAACTGAGTGATGTAATTAAGTGCATGTGTTCATATATGGAATTAGTTGCAAATAAAAATTGAATCCGAATATAGCAGCCATCTGACACCGGTATGTTAGCACCAGCCATTTGAAAGTACACCGATTACGGCTCAACGTTTTGAGCCCCACACATTGATGTCTTGATACTCATCGCGACTCTCAAATAGAAAAAAATTATTTTCACATGATGTCCCTAAACAGTATAGTGTAATAACACAGTTTAGGTGTTGATGTTGGTTGACGATTAATAAAAAGGCAGAAGTGTTATAGACAGCAACCGGGAACGACGTGTTTGATTCGCTTCTACGACACTACATTTGGTGACGAGGAAAAATAAATATGGCGGACTCATTCGGTAGGTGTTCAATTATACAATTGGAATTGCATTTAAGGGGTGATGAGCTTTAACCACAGACTAACAGACAGGACACTCAAATTAGATTCTTCAATCATTTTAACGGTCGTTTCGAATATTCCTTTATTTGGGACAGTACTCACATGTGTCATGATGGCGCCACGTTACCCTATCAAAAACATCCTGTCTGTCATCTAGACTGTGTTTATTTTTTTCATTTACCAACAGAGTTGCCATTCATACAGAATTACCTGTAATGTATTGATTTGTATACGTCCATGCGAATTTCATGCAGGATACAGATTTAATACATATGGCCAAAACTATATACATAATTGTGCCTATTTCTCATCCTCCAACGCAAGACAAAATCGAACCCGTTTTGTTACAATATTTACTTGCTTCTGGTCTGCCGCCACTTAATTTCTGGTGAAAACTACCGACACAATAAAAAATAGTCTAGATGAACAACGTTGAGTCAAATAAATGGTTACCTTCCAACATCGCGAAAAAGTTAAATATATTATCAACGTAATCCAATAATTTATTGTGACGATTCATTTTCAAATATTTTGATGAAATCAGGCATCCCTGCAAGCAGCTGATCGGTGTTGACAAACGAGGGGAAACCAACTAGTAAAAAAACTTTTACATAACACAAGGGGTGTACAGATAGTAAATAGTTCGCGCAGTACAATATAGGTGGAGCTAGTGCATCACGAAAAATTATTTTTTATAAGAATTTACTGATACTGTCATGTCTGTTAGTCTGTGCTTTAACTGCATGTTGGAAATGAAATGGATCAGTCGCTTCAATGCGGAACACAGACCATCTGACTCCATTCTGCGTAATAGCAGGTTATAATTTGGAAATGGGTCAGTCGCTTGAATGCGAGAGTCTCGAAGTCTGACACCATTCTGCGTTATAGCAGGGAACCATATGGAAAAAACAGTCGCTTAAATGCGGTATACGAATATTCAAAACCTATTTGCTAGCTTACTAAGAAATCGAATTGATTGAGATTGATTGATTAGGATGCATGATTCGGTTAGAATGCAGAATGCAGTGTTAAAGAAAGTATCCATTTTGATGTGTTTGTGCGATATGTGCAGATTTATTTGCTTGTCTACACTGATGATGTTGGTATCCAGTGGCGAAAATGGCTAAAATCGTTCGAAACGATGGATCGTGCGAGTCGAATCGATAACGAAGAGTGTAAGAAGGATTTATTGTTGCATTATGCAGGCCCTAAAGTTCAGCAGCTATTTGAGACGTTACCAGATTTTCCGGGTTGGGAAACGCGCGGCCCTTTGATGAATGTAGAGTATTACACACCGGGTATGACGAGCTATGAAGAATCAACAGCAAAGTTAAATGCATTTTTCTTACCTAAGGTAAATTCAACTTACGACCGACATCTGCTACGGCAAATAAAGCAAAAGACAAACGAGAGCATTGATTCGACGACACGACCTGCCACTCGTCTATCAAAACTGTATCGTAAATTTAACTACCCCTCAGTAACTGGAAATGTCAAATCGAAAACGCTAGTGAATTTTTTTAAACTGGCAGCACAAGTTTATATATTTATTGATTTTGAATAACAGTCACCATAACCTTGGTTACTGCATATCGAAGGCAAGATGAATGTAAACAAAATAAATTTCAGATCGGTTATTATATTACGGAACATTTTAATGGATTTACCTGACTCGAGCGGAATATAAAAATTGAGGAGTATGAGTTATGTCTTTTATAAAGCCAAATTCAAAATTCAGGTCTTGACTTGGAACCGTTGTGTGAGAAGGAAGACATGGAAATGACCGACAACGAGCTGAGCGAAGCTAGTGCTCTGCGGTACCTGCATAACGTACGGTAAAATGATTTCTTCGTGGAATTCCACTAGTAATCCTCGAATAGTGGCCAACAAAGTGAAATACTGTTTCCACTGCTGCGCAATCAACCGACACAAAAAAATTTTGACACCGGCATATTACACCGAATCCTACTGCCCAGAAAAGCTAGCAGTTGAAGTGTACGGATGAATCGCTGGAAGCAGATCATTGTCCTCGTTCGTTGGTTTCATCCATAGTTTCGATTAACTTCCGAAAATCGAGTCCATTTAAATGCATCTCTGCTTAATTTGGACAAAGTTTAACACTAATAGAACTATTCCACCGCTTTCAAAACATGTTTATTTGTTTTGGGGTTCCTTGGTAACTAGTCCATAGCAACTTAAACAGTGTTGCTCGAGAAGATTATTTTTATCATTTACAGGGGGTCGCTAGATTTGTGGTAACTGACGGTGAATCGTTAGCGAACAGTTTTAATGCTGATTTTTCTTCGGAGTGCCTGGTCGTGTCGTCGATTGATTCATTTATAGTTGCGCGTACAAGCCGAACGTTGCGAGTTCGAAGATAAAGTTGAGGAAAACATTAAAGATCAAATCATTGAGAACTGTCAATCGTCAGTCTTACGTAGAGAACTACTCAAACGAGGAGACTCTGATCTGCAGGAAATCTTGAGAATAGCGAAGACTTTCGAAACTGTGACATTTCAAGAAAAATCATTCAGCCGTGGAGATGATCTGAAGTCTTCGGTTAGTGAAGTTAACAAAATAGATGTGGAACCAATTCAATGATTCAACGCGAGTAGAATGTCATCGCTGTGGATAATTTGGACACATGGCAAGAGATGAGAAGTGTCCAGCGAATAGTAAATCATGCAACAACTGTGTCGGGGCTGATCATTTTGCAAAAAAGTGTCATAAGCGGAAACAACCAACGGATGCTAGACGTGCCGTCGTTCAAGCCATACCTCATAATGGTAATGAAGAAATCAAGAAGTCAGAATGTGCTTCAGTGAATCGAGTCGCAACTACAGTGTTAAAAGAAGAGCTAATCGAGTGCGTGTTATGGAAAAAAACTGATTTATTTCTCTTGGTCATGGTGTAATACATATGGGTAGACAAAGTGTAAATCAATCTGGTAAAACGAAAGGTATTGATTTTAGATGTACATTCTCTAACATCTCCTTTTTCTTACAAAAAGTTATATCGTAAGTTTCAAGTCAGTTCAATCAATACAAATCATAATCATTGAATTTAACGGGAGCGTGTGTGACACGTTTTGGACGGGAAACCTCCGGAACAACATTACTCGTTTGCATTGGTTGTTGTATAATCCGACCCGAAGAAGTTGATTCCGCGTTAGATGGAATCGATTCTGCATAGACTAGTGCTTCCAGATTGGCCGGCTTAATCATCATATTGTCTCGACGATACTCACGATTGCCGATGGGCACGACGGTAGATCGATCAGTCACCGGATTGGTTACAGTTCCACTAGCTCAGGGGTTCCCAAAAAAAAAAGTTAGCATGACAGGAGGTACATGAAATTTCGGAAACTCTCGTTTTGATAAAACAAAAATTTCACCTGGTAACAGATGCGGTCCACAGTTGTCTACGAATGGTTCGACAGGAACTTCTAATCCTAGCTGGAGTACGCTATATCGTAATGCAGTGCTTCTACTCAGCAAAGCTCTTGCATTTATTATAACGTAAAACTTTTCCAGAAAATTTGGACGATAATCCGTATTGTACAATTCAGCTGCAAACGAAGCAATTACTGGTATATCGTTTGAAGAAGCATATGCTTTCAAAGACAAGTCCGCTTCTTTTTTCAAACTATAAATTTGACTTTCTAATGAATCATTATTCATCAAATGATTAAAGGTATTTTCATCCACTGTGTTTACGTCTGCTCCCGAATCAATTAAAAACTGTACGGCAACTCCGGACACATAACCCAGCACGGTACCCTTGCCAACTGTATTTTTTGAAATATCGATTGGGACAACGAGGTTGACTGGTTCAATAACGGTTTGTGTATCATACTGCAATCATAAAAAAAACATTTCTTCAGTATTTCAAATTGAATTCATTATGTTCAGAAGTATTTAAGGTGAGCCGTACAATAATATTTGTATCTCTACATTTTGTTTTAGATTTTTTTAAGTTGTTATGTTTGTTTATTATAATATAATTTATTGTTTGCTTTGTATTTGAGTATGAATGACTGTGAGGTCAATGTGTTGTAAGGCTCAGCTTAAAAAAACTAGCAATTTTTTTCCGGTAAGACAATATCACTCACTGATACCTTATCTTCGAATTTATCATCTTCCTGTAATTGTTCATCGGTGGTTACTGCTGCAATACTTCGTCTTTTGGATTCCGGAAATGACTCGCTTTCACCAGAACGTGCTCGTTTCATTGAATCAGGAAGCATCTGACGGCAGGCGCGTTCAACATGTCCTTTAACCTGACATCGTCGACAAACCTTGTCAATTGCATGGCATTCGTGAGGCATATGAAAGCATACATCTCCAACACGAATTGTGAATATTGCGAACAGAACCTCCTCTTGAAGATCCTCCTCGTCCTCGATATGTACCCCAAAAGATTTGTTGATTACCTGCACTATATACGCGACCTGATTGTCTGCATTCACCACCATAACGGAAACGGAGTCCGCTGCTTGACACTTGACTTCGATTTATTGCGGCTATCTCAGCAATAGACTTGTTCTGCGGGTGATTTTTTGCAAATATCTCTTCATTCATTACTTCAATTTCGCATGCACGTACTTTATCCAGTAGTTCTGTGATTGTAGCTCTTTTCCTCTAATTTTTTTTTGCTTGCTTCCCTTACTTTAATGTTAACTGCATGGGATTGGACGACATCAGAAATCATTTCCAACATTTGTTCATTGATATGGATGCGTTTGCTTTCGTTCCGCTGCAAATTCTCATATGATCAAACTGGAGCGAATTCAGTATCGTTGTTTGCGAATTGCTTTAGGCTGCATGCATTCGACACATACAATGAGTCTTGAAGTTCTGGCGGGAGTTCTTCCATTGAAAGATCGTTTTTGGGAGCTTTCATCGCGACTGCTAATAAGATGTGAGGTACTGAATCCCCTGGTTATTAATAACTTCGAAGGGCTAGTTGAGCTTCAATCTCAAAAAAGATTCATGACAGTATATTTTAACCATATGTCACAGGAAATCAACCCTTCAAGATATATTCCTATCCGTGTCAGCCTCCTAAATGTCCCTGACTCAACTTTATTTTTCAACACTTCCATGCAGCGCGAAGTGCGTGGAATCCCGGAACACCTACGCTCGATTGAAATCCCAAAAATATTTACAAGTAAGTTCAGGCGACGACACGACCAGACACACCGTATAAAAATTTGCATAAAAAGTGTTTTTATTGATTTACCACCAGTTATCAAAAATTGAGCGGCCCCTTGAATACTATAAAAACAATCTTCTCAAGCAACACTGTTTTGGTTGCTACAGAGTAGTTACCAAGGAACCTAGCTATAAATAAATAAACGATTAAAAATTTATGAAATGTTTTTCAGTTCTGTTTGTGCGGCCTCTTCGTTTCAAGAGAAAAATTAATTCCAGAGAGCATTGCGATCGTGAAATTACATAGTCAGTGCTAGCTAAACAGAAATCAAAAGCAGAAAAAGTAAGTGATAAACCTTAATCATGATGCAAAAGGCTCGCAGTTTAAGAGCACTTAGTGCAGATGCCGGAAATATTTAAAAACACTTTATGCTTTAGTATGTATGCTATGAAGTAAAAATATTATATGTAATTAGATTTTGTTAATTATTGAATGCTCAATGTCTCTCGCAATTGTAAAATACGTTGTTATGTCGTAAATATATTTAACCGTATTGATCTGATTGAATAGTCTAGATAATCTTGTCTGGTAATGATTGCGAATTGATGATAATCAATGTAAGTAATCCAAAATAAACTTAGTGTTAAATATCTTTGGTTAAAATATGTGCCATGCATTTAACGATAATTTAAAAAAAATCTCCCATCGAATTTTCGCAGAATTTTTTTTACCGGATAGATAGTCCATAGCAAAATGGGGACATGTTTTAAAAGAAACAGCAATATAGGACGAGTGCTAATTATCTCCAAAATAGTGCAAGTGTTATGTAGTTTAGTAGTGAAACGTTTTGCTGAGAACCAGGAATAAAGATATCGCTATATTTGCGCTAGCATTAGTACCGAACATTGAGCGTAACTTACTTTTGCTGTATTATTTCTCACTACAATTGAATAAAAAACAAAACTTTATTTGGTATGGAAATTAGATTTGTTTACATTTCCAATCATGCCTACAATCAATGATAACCATGGCTATAGTAACCGTTATTCAAAATCAATAGTTTTTGGCCTATGTTGCCAGTTACTGAAAAAATTTAAGCAAACTCGTTTTGACATTACGAGTTACTGGGGGGTAGTTAAATTTATGATACAGTTTTGATAGACGAGTGGCAGGTCGTGTCGTCGGTTCAGGCATATTGACTCTGAGAAAATATTTACACGGACGGATCACGAATTGAAGAGGCTACTGGGTTTGGTATATTCAACAATAATGTTTCGGTCTCATTTAAGCTTCAAGAACCTGCATCTGTTTATATAGCAGAGTTAGTAGCAGTTCATTATAGTTTGAGTGTAATCGTCACATTATCTCCAAACCGTTATTTTCTTTTCACAGATAGTCTGAGTGCAATTGAAGCTATTCGCTCAAACGCTGCTTGCCAAAATGAACCTTTTTTCTTGGGCAAAATAAAACAGTGCCTGAACGTCATATTGAATAATAATTATCAAATCACAATAGTTTGGGTTCCGGCTCATTGCTCCATTCTAGGCAATGAAAGAGCCGATAGTTTAGCCAAACGTGGTGCCATTGAGGGTGAGATTTATGAGAGACCGATTGCTTTCAACGAATTCTATAGCGCGTCTCGCCAAAGAACACTTGCCAGCTGGCAAGCTTCTTGGGATAAAGATGATCTGGGTCGGTGGATGCACTCAATTATTCCTAAAATATCGACAAAGGCATGGTTCAGGGGACTGGATGTGAGTAGAGATTTCATTCGTGTGATGTCCAAACTCATGTCCAATCACTACACGTTAGATGCACATCTCCTTCGAATTGGACTTTCCGAGACTAATCATTGTGCTTGCGGCGAAGGTTACCGCGATATTGACCATGTTGTTTGGACATGCGTGGAGTTTCGTGATGTCAGATCTCAACTAATAAATTCCTTGCGTACCCAAGGTAGACTATCCAATGTTCCAGTTCGCGACATTCTTGCTTGTCGTGACCTTCCATACACGAATTCCTTCTTTATCATTTCATTAAATCCATTGGAGTTCCAATTTAAATTTTATTTTATGTTAGACTGTTTTCTCTTCCATGAGTTTAACCAATAGCCAACTATAGGATATTGAATATAAGTGGTGAACTGATACAAGCAAACCTGAAATAGTTATAAGATCATGTACAAAATAAATGTATTTTATTTAATGTAATTTAAAATAGCAACTCGCTTGATAAAAACAGTGTTTAGATTAACTAATGAGTACCAACATACTAATATGATATTCGAAATGTATTAGGTTTAAACTACTATGTATTGTGGATGCCACGGCGAAGAAAAACTTATGTATATTGCCTATGAAATAAACGTATTTATGAAAAAGGCGGGTGGGTAATGTCAGAGACATAACTGGATGTCGTGAATACGAAGAAACTGGCACGCTCCGCTCCCATCACTTTTCCGAATACCAGTTAGTTGATTGATTGCATGAATTGTGCAAGCAGTCCCCTTTTGCACTAATAGAGTTTGAAGCGATGCACCTACATTAAAGTACAGATTAGTTACATTAAACAGCTACTTTTCTACAACTATATATTCCAAACTTGAAACAATTCCTTTTTAATTTGCTAATATAGGAGGCTAGGTACGACAAATTTGTAGTTTATTTTTATTGAAGTTATAAAGTTCGTAGATATCTTATTCTTCTCGAAATTTCAGTACGAGACAATTGTAATGGCCTGGTCTGAAATGTATCGACGATCTTCGGTATGCAAGAGTAATTTTAATAATAAATAATTATAATAATAATAATAACAAGAATAATGATAATAATAAGAATAATAATAATAATAATAATAATAATAATAATAATAATAATAATAATAATAATAATAATACAGATTAGTCTGTATATATATAGCAACCCTGTTTCGCATGGCATATTTTCACATGACCCATACTAGTATAAAGATGTGTTCAACATCATCACTTCCACTTTCGCATTGCCGTTCGTAATTGAATGTGTTAGTGACGGTGCAAATTATTTTAACTTCCATCTTGATGAATCTTTTGGTATGAAATATTTAAATTTTAATTAACTCTTTATGATTATCTGTGGCACTAAAAAGTGCCTTGAATTGTCACAATCAACAAGATCTGAGATGGTTCTCGTGTGTGTCTTGTTTCGGAAACAGTTGCTCAGAAAATGGTAGGAAAGCGACAAAATTCAACTAGTTCTTATGATGATCTTTAGCACTGAAAAGTGCTTTGAATTATCTGAAAAGCACTGAAAAGTGCTTTGAATGGGCCTTGCTGGACTTTTTGGCTGCCTTTCTACCGGTTTTCGGTGCCATCGTGCTGACAATCTTACGTTTAGAGTAGCTGCTTTTACTTAAATGACGCTGTTTCTCGCATCATATATTATTTCATACCTGGCAGCGGTGTACGGACATCCCCTTTGCCAAAATTCCTTTTCCTTTTCGCAGAACGAGAAACAGTGAGACGACAGGTCCTCGAGGTTTCTCTCGTGTGTCTTGTTTCGGGAACAGTTGCTCAGCAAATGATAGGAAAAATGAACCACTCAACTTTTATATGGATGCTCTTGTATAGATGCAGACATCTCGCGTTCTGATTGGCTGGTGCTGTCATTGGTTAAATCAAACAGGTTTTTCAATAGTGTACTATTGAAAAAGTTGAATGTTGTTGCAATACACGTTTAAGTTGAAAAAATTCGATTCTATTTGTAGTTAGATTATATAAATCATTTCACAGATTACTGAGCTATGAGCTTTAGAAATACGAGAAAGGCAAACGCGCCTTATGAATTATCCTCTTTGATACTCGTTTATACTAAACATTTCAGAAAAGTTTAATTTTGAATTATTTGAGATTATGTCACACAACTGAAAATTTTATCATAAAATTGTGATCATATTTCTGATGGCATGTAGCAAAAATTATGTTGATTCGTTAGATACAACCAGAGATATTCACGATCAAAAACTTATCACTCTCTCAGAGGGTAAATTTTGAAAAGGCTCTCCATAGTAAAGTAAGTCGTATTCACGACAAAAAAAAAATTTTGTTCATTGTTGTAATTACAGAGTTTAGCCACTGCAATGACACGCTTTACATACTTAAGATCAGTTTCACTTATGTTTTGAGCCATCGAACGGAGTTTTTGTTGCTGCAGAATTACATAATCGCGCGAATTGTAATGATCATTTAATCGTTGCATAACATTGGAGTATGAGCGCACCTGTTCGTTTAGAGCAGCATTGTCAGAAACTGTACTATCTAAAACCTCGATCAAGTTCGGCCCAGCTTTCATCCTAAAAGCGCTTATTTTCATCATTTCATCGTTGATCCCAGCGAATTGCATGGCAGCTTCAAATTGATTCTTCCATTGCTCGAAAGTTTTTTATCAATTTCTTCCTCCCCTTCTCTCGGCTTACATTCGGGTATCTGCATTGAAGCAAATGACATAGACGTCATAAATGGACCAGTTTCAGCTGAACATGAAAACTCGTTCATCGTAGAATTTCGTAGTACTACTTCCCTCCTTTGATCTTCGCAATTTATTGGCTCTTCGGTCCATTCATTAAATCGATTAGTTTCATTTAGTATATGCTTAATTTTGGCTGACAATAACGCAATTCGACGCTTTTCATTCTCGAGAGCTTTAGCTAATTGATTAACGTTCACCTTCGCTGATTTTAATTTCCTACAAAAAATTTATCGAAAAATGAACATAAATCATCATATGAACTTCCAGTCAGAGAATTGTAATAAAACTTGAATAAGTATCATATATCATAGCATATATTGCTTCTTATACACCGCTGCATTTGATTTTGCTATACTGATAACAAAGCACACCATGGAATCATGCAGTTATTATTGTAGTTTTTTTGTGTCGCTAAGCAACATGGAAACAACATGAAAATTTTCTTGCCGAATAATAGTATGTTCACATTAGCGCTGATATCAAGTGATATACGGATATACTTGATATCCGATGATATCATGTGCGATATCACTTGATATCCCATACAATTTGATGTCAACGCGTATTATCATTTTGGCATGATATCCGGTATATCATGTATGATATCATGTCGAGTTGTCAAAAACCGCAACTAGCAACACGGAGAATGGCATTGAACGCACTCATTTATGAACGTCACTTTGAGAGTGACAATAAACACTCATTATAATTTCGAATTTTTCAACGAATACTGGCGTTCGGAGACCATAAAATGCAAGACTTCAATTATTGATTCAATTTTAATAGAGAAAGGTAATATTATTGATCTTATTTCTAATGAGAACATTCAATATGACAACTTGATTGTCAAACGATATCATTTCGATCATATGTGAACACTTCGACATAATATGCATATCATCTCGGTATATCGAGTGATATCAGCGCTAATGTGAACATGGTATAAGATAACCTCGCTCTTTATGTTATTTCTCAAATCGGTTTTTTGCGTACGAGTGTGTAATGGAATGCTTACATATCTTGGATACTTAAATACAGAAATATCAAACGCGAATAACCCTCTCAGGGGTATCAAAACTCTTCCTCTCAAGGAATGATTATTGGAAAATAATCCACTGCTTTCAATTACAAAGTACCCTCTCAGGGGAGTTTCAACTATTCCTCTAAAAAAAAACTATTGCGATTATTGAAATATGCGACACTACCCTCTCAGGGGAATTCTTACTTTTCCTCTCGAGGAATACATAGTTTACCCTCCCAGGGGATTTTTTTTTTGAGAACAGTTTATGTATTACGTAATCCTAAGTAAGCAAATCCACAAAATTAAAGATGTACAATCATCATTTACTGTTGTAATTATCACTTTACTGTTGTAATTATAAATCCACTTGAACTCACCGACTTGCGACATTGTCGTGATTTTCCAATTCATCCTCCATCGCAAGATTTTCACGCAATTATTATTTCTTTTTTTTTTTTTTTGGATTTCGGAGCACGAGAAATAGACGACTGTTCTCGACGCGATCAATCACTAGACTGCTGTTTTATTAATTTATTTGCGCATATGACCTATATATGTATATCTCTCCCTCTTTCTTTCTCTCTCTCTCTCTCTTCTCTTTCTCTTAAACCCTACAGACCCATTTACTAAAATTAACTTAGGCCTCAGACCCCCCTTAACAACTTCCTTTGAAAATTCAATTTCTTGCTTGTTTAATATTGATGTTAAATACTTACCAACCTCTGCGGATGGTCAAATAAACACAGCTTTTTTAGCGTAAATATTTGAAATAACAACTTATATCAAACAATATCGTGGACCCCCATAGTCATTTTTCGTTTACGTCGCCCCCGCAAAAAGGATACCGACCCCAAGGGGTCTGTATTGACCACTTTGGGAAGCCCTGCTCTAGCCCATTGCACAGTGGTCCGGATCCACAATTTAGGGGGACAAAAACATTTGTGGCTTAGCCTTATACTGTAGAGCTATGATGTCTTCGGAACAATTGATCAGTGAAAGCACAGATAACAGATATACAGGCTCGAACAAAATTTTTCAAAATCCTGTGTAAATTTCAAATTTGCTATACGTTGGAAACACTACTGCCACCTACTCGACTGTTCGCCGCGATCTTTCAAAACGTTCCACTACGTTCTGGAACGATAACAAAATCCTCCTGCCTGTTGTAGAAATATTTCAACTACAACAATTTTAACACTTATCACACGATTTTCCTATGTGTTAAAGACAATTTTATTTCCATGTCGCATAAACCACACGAGAATTCGATCGAAATAAAACAAAAATAAACTTGTCATTTTAACCAACAGCAAAACAAAAATCTAGCGTGAAGTGAATGTTGCACCCAAAATTGTAACTCATGTGAAAGCGGCACCCAAATAGTGGTGACACCTCGTGTCGATCGTGGTGACATCTGCAAGTGTTCGCCACACTAATTGAGCAAATTTTACACACAGTTCATATGTGAGCCTGTATATCTGTTATCTGTGGTGAAAGATAAGCCATATTTTGAAGCATATGGTATTAGGGCGGTTCTAATTATTAGGGTGATGCAAAAATTATTTTCCTTTTGTGTTGAGATAGAGGACTGCATCCTTCTACAAAATTGTAGGAAAACTTATATCAAGCAACTTTGCCGAAAACACTATTGTAGTATCTCTAACGGTTTTAGTGTTACAGCTATTTTAATAGATCAACTTAGGGTGTTCCTAAAATAATCAGATTTTTTGCTCTAGCGTTCTTAATATTCACTTCTCGATTTTGGTATCTTTGAATATCTTTTAGAGTTTGTTGAAACCAATTTTTTCATGACCAGCGCATTCAGGTAGTGTTTTCTGAACCGAAGTTATGAGCAAAACTAGTTCAAAAACAGATCATTTTTAAACTGCTATATCTAACATTGGAGCAAACGAAAAAAAAATCGGTTTCTTTCATTTGATAGAAAATACTTTCGAGCATGTTTATAGAAAAAATGGCGGAGGAGATATTTTTTTAAATTTTTTAAATTGTGTTCAAACATTGGGTTTTTTCATTGAAAAAATGCTCTTTCATGTAAGACATTTATTAGCTATACATATTAAAATAATGTATTGCTGTTTTCTAGCGTGTTAAAATTAAAAATGTTAATTCAGTTGCATAATCGGGAAGATGGAGTACACTCACGTTGGTTGTTACTCTATTCGATAATGCTGTTACAGGATCAGACGTTAATAGAAATCGTTTGAATACATTCTCTAGATTCACTAACTCTCTTGCGCTTCCTTACTGTACATACCAATAGGAAGCAAAGCATGTTTTATAATTGCAGCACAGACTAACAGACATGACAGTATGAGTAAATTCTTATAAAAAATAATTTTTCGTGATGCACTAGCTCCACCTATATTGTACTGCGCGAACTATTTACTATCTGTACACCCCTTGTGTTATGTAAAAGTTTTTTTACTAGTTGGTTTCCCCTCGTTTGTCAACACCGATCAGCTGCTTGCAGGGATGCCTGATTTCATCAAAATATTTGAAAATGAATCGTCACAATAAATTATTGGATTACGTTGATAATATATTTAACTTTTTCGCGATGTTAGAAGGTAACCATTTATTTGACTCAACGTTGTTCATCTAGACTATTTTTTATTGTGTCGGTAGTTTTCACCAGAAATTAAGTGGCGGCAGACCAGAAGCAAGTAAATATTGTAACAAAACGGGTTCGATTTTGTCTTGCGTTGGAGGATGAGAAATAGGCACAATTATGTATATAGTTTTGGCCATATGTATTAAATCTGTATCCTGCATGAAATTCGCATGGTCGTATACAAATCAATACATTACAGGTAATTCTGTATGAATGGCAACTCTGTTGGTAAATGAAAAAAATAAACACAGTCTAGATGACAGACAGGATGTTTTTGATAGGGTAACGTGGCGCCATCATGACACATGTGAGTACTGTCCCAAATAAAGGAATATTCGAAAAGACCGTTAAAATGATTGAAGAATCTAATTTGAGTGTCCTGTCTGTTAGTCTGTGATTGCAGTCCCATGCACCAGAAGTTTATACACGGTTAGTGACAGAGCATTCCATCCATACAGCTCCACAAAACGAATTCTTGTTTGTTCAGTAAACTCCTGGAAAGCAGGTACCGAAATCTTCAAATTGCTGTTTATCAACGTTAAGATGATTAAAAATCGTTCAAGTATATTTCCATTTAACTCGATGATTTGCGCTACTGTGTTATATTATTTGAAAAATCTACGGGCCCAGATACCATCACTCGTGTTGCCGCCTCCAGGTAATGGTTCACCAATGCTAGACCCTGTCAGCTTGGAGCGAAATCAATCTTCAGTATAGGAACGCCATCACACGGTATCACATTCAACATATCATGTCAATTGTGTGGGTGCGCAGTGCTGCTATTTTTGCGTGCAAGAATTTGACATTTCTCTTCCCTACTTCTATGTTCGAGATTCGATGCGGACTCACCTGAGGGCACCATGCTCGCAAAAAAGAATGTTTCAAATGATTTATTCTGGAAATGTGCGAGCTGGATATCTATGTATGTCTTAATGTCTTTGCTAATACGTAACCCTAGCTGCTCTTTTAATGGCGTTAGTATGTTTGTCTCTTGCTCCTTGACATGCTGATTTTGTCGGGACACGCGCCATGTCGGTTTCTCAATGTGCAAACAATAACTCACTTTTAGCCAAAGTTCCATAGATCGAATCATTGCGTGTAGAGGCGAAATTCCATATTGATATTTGTTTGGATTATTCTCATTTGTTTCAGTTCTTGAAAAATTCAGAGCTTTTCCTGAGCGCTTGCATATGTACCAAGCTTGGGAGTGTATGCCTGTTATGTCGTTTAACACTTTCGTATCGTTCAGGCAGAACACTAGCTTCGTTGATACAAATACTTTCCCCAGTACTGTGGGAGAAAGCTCTGCAATTTCTGCATTTACTTTGTCCACTTCCTGCTGTTAGTTCCGTGTTTTCCTTTTGAAAGATTATTATTCTGGGCAGCAAAGGGAAACAGATGAAGGATAATTGTTGTTCCAGATTATCCAGCCTTCTTGCTCAACAATCAATCGCAAGGGAACCAAACAGATAGCAAATAATGTATAGTAAGGAAGTGCAAGAGAGTCGAAATAAATCAAGTCGCAAGTATAGGCAGTGCCATCCGCAGAACTTCAATCGTTTAGTGAATCTAGAGGATGTATTCAAACGATTTAATAGCATTATCGAATAGAGTAACAACCAACGTGAGTGTACACTATCTTCCCGATTATGCAGCTGAATTAACATTTTTAATTTTAACACGCTAGAAGACAGCAATACCTTATTTTAATATGTATAGCTAATAAATGTCTTACATGAAAGAGCATTTTTCAATGAAAAAACCAAATGTTTGAACACAATTTAAAAAATTTAAAAAAATATCTCCTCCGCCATTTTTTCTATAAACATGCTCGAAAGTATTTTCTATCAAATGAAAGAAACCGATTTTTTTTTCGTTTGCTCCAATGTTAGATATAGCAGTTTAAAAATGATCTGTTTTTGAACTAGTTTTGCTCATAACTTCGGTTCAGAAAACACTACCTGAATGCGCTGGTCATGAAAAAATTGGTTTCAACAAACTCTAAAAGATATTCAAAGACACCAAAATCGAGAAGTGAATATTAAGAACGCTAGAGCAAAAAATCTGATTATTTTAGGAACACCCTAAGTTGATCTATTAAAATAGCTGTAACACTAAAACCGTTAGAGATACTACAATAGTGTTTTCGGCAAAGTTGCTTGATATAAGTTTTCCTACAATTTTGTAGACGGATGCAGTCCTCTATCTCAACACATACACGGAACGACCGAAATTAGCTCTGCGCCTAATTCGTATTACTGTTTTTGAATTAGTTGATTTCAACAACAAAATTTCCAAAATAACTATAAAATTAGTTAAAATTGAGAATTTATTTGCTGAAAAAAACTCTTATTTTTAGAGAATGTGTTTAGTTGGCGAATATTCTGGACACAAACCAGCAATATCTCAATCCAACACGAAATTCTCATTGACAACTAATTTTGTTTTTAAAATCAGAAAATTTGTTTCTATTTATCTATCACCAGTTTATTAGCCACAAAATTCATGAGAAGTGTCAAAACAAAACAATCCATTAAAAAGCTAAAAGGGACAGTCTTGTTGAAACTTGCAAATTGTTTAGATGTTTTACGCATGTGTTACGATATATCCATATATAAATTTCTAAACCGGTATGTAAAAATGACGTAAACTGTTAGTGGAAAATGTATTTATTCAGAATTTGTGCGCATTTGAAGCGATTGTACGTAATAATGTTTTTTCGCGGCACAGTGAAGTGAGTTTCGAATGTTGCACTCTAATTGTACATGTCAAATGATGTTTTTTGTATCTTCCAACCTTCCGGGCCACGCCGTTCGATGTACTACTTGTATTCGGTTTTTATTTTCCGAGTGCTCAAAGTTTTCAGTGAGAGAGTCGATTTCGCGAAGTCGAATGAAGAAAACAGCGATTTAGAAGAAAAATGTTCAAAAAGAAGTTTATGTTTCGCTTATGTCTTTTTCTCCAATACAACATCGTATTTATACCTGCCAATATAGAAAAGACAATCGCGACTGAAATTTTTTTCGGTAGTAGTGTGCCATCTAGTGGCTAGTAGTCATTATGGTGTTAACGAGCGCCATATAGCTGCTAATTGCAAAAACCAATTCAACCATTTATGTTGGTTGAAAACAACGTTTTATTTCTCTAATTCAACTAAAAAATTAGTTGAATGGATATGAAGTGTGCCTTAGCTAAGAAATGACAATTGGTGAATTCAACTAAAAAAATAGCCATTTCAATAAATATTTTATTATTATCAAGGAAATTAGAATTAAAAAATCTAAATTAGCAAAAGTAAGATTTTTTTAGTTGTCTCAAAAAATAACTAACTAAAATCAGAAAATCAACTAATTTGTTCGCCAAAATGCTGATATCGGTCTTTCCGTGTACGGAAAATAATTTTTGGATCACCCTAATAATTAGAACCACCCTAATACCATATGCTTCAAAATATGGCTTATCTTTCACTGATCATTTGTTCTGAAGACATCATAGCTCTAAAGTATAAGGCTAAGCCACAAATGTTTTGTCCCCCTAAATTGTGGATCCGGACCACTGTGCATTGTTTGTTTCCTGGATTAAGTTTTACATAAACTGGCTGTCCAACCTCCAGGTCTGGAATAGAGATGGTCGGGTATCGGGTATTTTACCCGAAACCCGACCCGTACCCGTACCCGACGGGTTTTTGGTCGGGTACGGGTAAAAATGTTTATTTTCAATCGGGTACGGGTCGGGTACGGGTAAAAAATATTTACTGCTTACTCGGGTACGGGTCGGGTCGGGTAAAAAAATTTACTACTCACTCGGGTACGGGTAAATTTTTTTCAGATCGATTACCCGACCATTTGTACTTCACATAAATATGTTTACACGTTGACGAGAATTTTTTATTGCAAAACAGTTGTTCCGAAAAATAAACAATTTGATTCAATATCTGCCCTCGGCATCTTATAGCTTAACGCAATGTGCCTTAAAATATGTTATTAAATAAAAAAAAAAAAATTTGATTCAAGGGGTTTTGACATTCGCACCTAGAACCAGACCTGAAAACTGGCATCTTTTTCCAGAAAAAAACATTTCTTTTCTTCATTTAAAAAAAAACGATCAATCATAGTAACGTGAAAAGTTATGTGAATATTTTCCACCCTACTTTTTTATAACATATTTAATAAGATACACTGCCTTAGCTCTAAGATGTTGCGGTCAGACCCTACTTTCCACGTAGGTTTTAATGGACTGCCATTTTAAAAGCTGTTTAATGCACAATCCAGTAAAAATTATTTGATTAATATATAAAATGTAGTGTAGTACTCATATCACATTCAGATATCAGAAAACTGTTATTTTAAATATGGTTGGAGATTTTCAAAATTTACATATAAATCATTAGGATTCTAACCATAAAAACATGAACATTTATTTCAGAATATCTGCATAGAAGTTCTTCTTATTCTTCACTTCTGGGTGGTGTCACCTCACTTGAAATGACACCGATTGATGGCACAGCAAGTTGAGCTATATTGCGAGTTCGATGTCAACATTTCATAAGGGCACATAAACCAATGAGAGTTTATCTTTGTTTACTTTCTCTTTTGTGAATATCTCCTTAATTTTCACGTGTACCTACAAAGTATTCGTGTAGAATGAAAGATAATATCTCCATGTTTCCAACATTACCAAATATGTAACGAACGTTTGTATAATAACGCAGATATAGTCGAAAGAGAAAGTAAACAAAGAAAATCTGTCAATTGTTTTTAGGCCCTTTTGAAATGTTGACGTTTCTTTTCACTGAAAATCTCGATGCGTGACAGTCGCAAAAGTACGGGTGAAAATCTTTTCACGCGAAATGCTCAAATTATCACCGTGTTCACTCGTTGAGGGTTCCAAGGGAGGTGGAACAGAAGTTCAATGGCTGTAAAAACCACCAGCTCCCGTTAACATCGTTGGTGTGGGTTTGTGAGGCTTACAAAACGGGCATATTTGACAGATTAATTTAAATCTAAATGTAATTCATTTTGATTTGTAGTAAAAAAAATGTAACCAAAAAAATTTCTCACAAATGTTCAAACTACTTACACTTGAAGGACTCACAGTTCACCATTTTCAAAATTGAATTTTTCACACCGGGAATACACGTGAATTATTTGATGTTTGGTCAATTCACGTAAACGAACCGATGATACTCTATTAATTTTAGGGGATGTTCGTGATTTTTCAAGTGATTCTAATGTGAATTTTTATTTGTGTGTCAAGATAATGAGCACGCTTACTTGTGGTTCTAAGGAATTGGATCAAAAGTCGCACTGTTTCGTAAAAACCATACCTACCCAAAATTGAATACAATGGGTATTACGACATTTTGGATAAATATGCTTCTCGAAAAATTTGAGTAGATATTACTCCTTTTTGTTGACATTTGTAAATGAGTATAAAGTACCAAAGACATTGGAAATCTATTCATGCTTCACAGTGTATTTATATGTTTAAATGTAAACAAGCATTTTAATGTATTTTACTGACAAACTAGAGCCTGATACGATCTATCTAGCTCGCTATCTAAAACACTATTTTTTCCATCCTGAATTTTGGTAAACTTTTTACTACTCATTCGGGTCGGGTACGGGTACAGGTAATTTTTAAACGGGTACGGGTCGGGTACGGGTAATTTTTTTTTATTTTTTATCGGGTACGGGTCGGGTACGGGTAATTTTTTTTTATTATTGATCGGGTACGGGTCGGGTACGGGTAATTTTTTTTGCTGATCACTCGGGTACGGGTCGGTTTCGGGTATAAGAATTTTTAGACCCGACCATCTCTAGTCTGGAAGTGCTCGAGTCTTTCGATCATAATGGAGTTTTGTTTGCTGACGATTTCGATATATTCCCATTTTCTTCTATTTTTGGTGCGTACTTCTTTTCGGCCATCGGCAATCCACAACGTGTTCGCCGATTGAAGAGACGCTGTGCTGGTGAGCTTCCTAGTAGAGATGGTCGGGTATCGGGTATTTTACCCGAAACCCGACCCGTACCCGTACCCGACGGGTTTTTGGTCGGGTACGGGTAAAAAATTTTATTTTCAATCGGGTACGGGTCGGGTACGGGTAAAAAAAATTTACTGCTTACTCGGGTACGGGTCGGGTCGGGTAAAAAAAATTACTACTCACTCGGGTACGGGTCGGGTATGGGTAAATTTTTTTTCTGATCGATTACCCGACCATTTGTACTTTACATAAATATGTTTACACGTTGACGAGAATTTTTTTTTGCAAAACAGTTGTTCCGAAAAATAAACAATTTGATTCAAGGAGTTTTGACATTCGCACCTAGAACCAGACCTGAAAACTGGCATCTTTTTCCAGAAAAAAACATTTCTTTTCTTCATTTAAAAAAAAACGATCAATCATAGTTACGTGAAAAGTTATGTGAATATTTTCCACCCTACTTTTTTATAACATATTTATTAAGACACACTGCCTTAGCTCTAAGATGTTGCGGCCAGACCCTACTTTTCACGTAGGTTTTAATGGACTGCCATTTTAAAGCTGTTTGATGCACAATCCCGTTAAAAATTATTTGAATAATATATAAAATGTAGTGTAGTACTCATATCACATTCAGATACCAGAAAACTGTTATTTTAAATATTGGTTGGAGATTTTCAAAATTTACATATAAATCATTAGGATTCTACCCATAAAAACATGAACATTTATTTCAGAAAATCTGCATAGAAGTTCTTCTTATTCTTCACTTCTGGGTGGTGTCACCAAAGATAAATAATAAAGACATGTATGTGCTTATAAATATTTTTGAAAAATGTGGTTCGTTCCCGGTACCTTCTGAAATGACCGCACTCACCGCTTGGTGGAGCGCAAGATTAATTGCATTGTTATCATTTCAACCAAAGTGTGCCATAAAATCTCAATATATACAAATGAGCTACCGAATCGAAAGGGTTCTCACGGTTTGACATTTGCATAATAAATGTATGATGGAAACTCAGCAGTGCAACCAATTTATCACCATTAGTGCCAGTTTTACGGAGGACAGTAGATGTGCGCCAAAAAAAGATCGTGACTGTCATGTCTGGAAATTCGTTTGTGGTGTCACCTCACTTGAAATGACACCGATTGATGGCACAGCAAGTTGAGCTATATTGCCAGTTCGATGTCAACATTTCATAAGGGCACATAAACCAATGAGAGTTTCTCTTTGTTTACTTTCTCTTTTGTGAATATCTCCTTAATTTTCACGTGTACCTACAAAGTATTCGTGAAGAATGAAAGATAATATCTCCATGTTTCCAACATTACCAAATATGTAACGAACGTTTGTATAATAACGCAGATATAGTCGAAAGAGAAAGTAAACAAAGAAAATCTGTCAATTGTTTTTAGGCCCTTTTGAAATGTTGACGTCGAGTTAGTTTACGTTTCTTTTCACTGAAAATCTCGATGCGTGACAGTCGCAAAAGTACGGGTGAAAATCTTTTCACGCGAAATGCTCAAATTATCACCGTGTTCACTCGTTGAGGGTTCCAAGGGAGGTGGAACAGAAGTTCAATGGCTGTAAAAACCACCAGCTCCCGTTAACATCGTTGGTGTGGGTTTGTGAGGCTTACAAAACGGGCTTATTTGACAGATTAATTTAAATCAAAATCATAATTCATTTTGCTTTGTAGTAAAAAAAATGTAACCAAAAAAGGCGGGTGGGTAATGTCAGAGACATAACTGGATGTCGTGAATACGAAAACAACTGACATGTTCCTTAACACTTCCGAATATCAATTAGTTGATCAATTGTATAAATTATGCAAGCATTCCCTTTTTTCGCAAAAACAAAGAAGGCTTCACTTGATCTCGATTACTGTGAATTTCACACAGCAAAAAGTGCACAAATCTAATCAAACAGTTCTAGATTTGCACTAAACTGAGGTTTTTTACCTTCGATTTGCGAAGAAGAAATCCTAATAGTTCTTTAGGAAACTTTTAGAAACATTTAGTTGTCCTCTTTTCGTTGTTTTTTCACCAATGCAAACAACTGGCAGCTGTGATGTAATCGCTCTTGTCGGAAGCGAAACTAGCTTTGCAAACGATAAACAATACATCTGCTCGCATTGGCGATAGAATCCAAACAGATAGCATTTTTGTTAAGAGGTTTCTTTTTACGTGATTTCGTTTGTAGCTTTTTCACTAATAGGCGGTCCTAACGGCTATAAAAATAGCAGCATATAGAATTTTAATGTCGATTATTTCATTTTGGATTTGCATTTGATTGAAAGAAACTATCAGGATGCTGTACGGGATTCATTTCTGCCTTTCAGAAAGACCAAATTGTGGAACTCACTACGATATTAAGCACTGTTCGGAACATTTTTCTCGAACAATTTGTTATACAGCAGCAGATATTTTGTTCTCCTCCTCAGAACGCGTTCTGATTGGCTGGTGTTGACATGGGTCAAATGAGACAGGTTTTTAAATAGTGTACTGTAGAAATACTTCAATGATGTTGCTATACACATTTAAGTTGAAAAATTTTAATTCTATTGGTAGTTAGATTATATAAATCCTTTCACAGATCACCGAGCTATGAGCTTTGAGCTTTAAAAATACGAGAAAGTCAAACGCGCCTTATGAATTATCCTGTTTGATACTTGTTTATACCAAACATTTAAGAAAATTTTAATTTTGAATTGTTTGAGATTATGTCACGCAACTGAAAATTTTATCATAAAATTGTGATCATATTTCCGATGGCATGTAGCAAAAATTTTGTTGATTCGTTAGATACAACGCGAGATATTCACGATCAAAAACTTATCACTCTCTCAGAGGGTTAATTTTGAAAAGGCGCCCCATAGTAAAGTAAGTCGTATTCACGACGAAAAATTTCTCACAAATGTTCAAACTACTTACACTTGAAGGACTCACAGTTCACCATTTTCAAAACTGATTTTTTCACACCGGGAATACACGTGAATTATTTGATGTTTGGTCAATTCACGTAAACGAACCTATGATACTCTATTAATTTTAGGGGATGTTCGTGATTTTTCAAGTGATTCTAATGTGAATTTTTATTTGTGTGTCAAGATAATGAGCACGCTTACTTGTGGTTCTAAAGAATTGGATCAAAAGTCGCACTGTTTCGTAAAAACCATACCTACCCAAAATTGAATACAACGGGTATTACGACATTTTGGATAAATATGCTTCTCGAAAAATTTGAGTAGATATTACTCCCTTTTGTTGACATTTGTAAATGAGTATAAAGTACCAAAGACATTGGAAATCTATTCATGCTTCACAGTGTATTTATATGTTTAAATGTAAACAAGCATTTTAATGTATTTTACTTACAAACTAGAGCCTGATACGCTCTATCTAGCTCGCTATCTAAAACACTTTATTTTTTCCATCCTGAATTTTGGTAAACTTTTTACTACTCATTCGGGTCGGGTACGGGTACAGGTAATTTTTAATCGGGTACGGGTCGGGTACGGGTAAAATTTTTTATTTTTTATCGGGTACGGGTCGGGTACGGTTAATTTTTTTTTATTATTGATCGGGTACGGGTAATTTTTTAAATTTTTAATCGGGTACGGGTCGGGTACGGGTAATTTTTTTTGCTGATCACTCGGGTACGGGTCGGGTTCGGGTATAAGAATTTCTATACCCGACCATCTCTACTTCCTAGAAGTAGCTCCCAGAAATCCTGTTTCGATTCGTTCGCTTTTTTTAGTAACTCCTTAGCAATTTTCACAGCTGATTCTGCCTTCCCAGCTTGTTGGTGGTAAGGTGTCGAAACACTGTGTTAAAAACTCCATTGTTTTGCGAAAGCGTTGAAATCTTCGCTCATAAACTGTGGACCTCCATCAGTACTATTTTCTTGAGGCTTCCCATGCGTTGCAAAGTTTCGTTTACATATTTTCACTACAGTTGCCGCACTTTGAGTACGTAATTCGTCAATTTCAAAATAGTCTGAATAATGATCGACGGTGATCAGGTATACAAACTGTTGACCTTTTAATTCACATTCAAAAATGTCCATAGAGATCTTCTGAAACGGATATAATGGGCTTTGGTGCGTCTGCATCGGTTGAGCTTGTGGATTTGCTGAAAACTGTGTGCAAATGTTGCAATGTTGGATTCGCTGCCAGATTTGATCGGTGAGTCCTGGCCAAAACACCGTATCTCTAGCCAGTTTGGTAGTTGCTTCGATTCCGGAGTGACTTTTATGAATCTTTTCTATAATTTGCTTTCGCAGACTGCAAGGTATCAAAATACGGTCGTTTCGTAGCATTAATCCGTTGTGGGTGCTGAGCTCGTGTCTGTATTTCCAATAGACTTGAATAACGGTCGGGACTGTTTCGTACTTTGCAGGCCATCCGTCGATGATGTAGCGTTCAATCATTTGGGTTTCGGGGTCTTCTTTTGATGCCATTCTGATGTTTTCAACCAACTCATCCGATATGGGGAGATAATCCAACACACAAATTTGTTCTAGCTCAGTGGAAACTCACAACTACTGTATGTCATAGATTTCTCGACTGGTATTATCGTTTTCATTCGATGCTGCACGTAAAAGCATATCCGCAATTACTACATGTTTACCTGGCATAAAACGTAGAGTTATGTTGTAACGCTGAAGACCAAGAAGGATTCTTTGGATTCGCAAAGGTGCTTCTACTAGCGGCTTCTGAAATATTTTGACTAACGGTTGATGATCAGTTTGTATTGTAACTGATCGACCAAGTATATACATTTCGAATTTCCGACAAGCCAATGTCTCTTTTTCGATTTGTGCATAGCGACGTTCGGTTGCGGTTAACGTTTTAGATGTATATAAGACGGGCTGCCCTTCTTGAAGCAGAACAGCTCCTAGACCAATGCTGCTTCTGTCGCACTGGATGACCGTATCTTTAGTTGCAATAAAGTATCGCAAAACTGGTACGGTAGTTACCATTTGTTTAGGACGTTCAAACGCAGTATTTTGTTCGGTAGACCAAATCCATTTCTGGTCCTTCATTGTTAATCGTCGTAAAGGCTCCGCGACGGTTGAAAGGCTCGGAAGGTAGTGCGCCAGATAGGTTACCATGCCTAGAAAACGTTGAACTGCTGCGACATCTTTCGGTTGATGCATATCTAAGATTCTACTGATTTTGTCTGAATCTGGCTGAACACCATTTGCAGTGAGTATGTGTCCGAAAAATTTGACAGTTTCTTGACAAAGTTTTATTTTTTCTGGGTTTAGCTTCATATTCTTTTCCTTCATTCTCTTGAGAAAGGCTTCTAGGTTTTTTTTATGATCAATCATAGCTTCAGCTACAGTATCCCCGCAACCATAAATCATAAAATCATCCATCAGCACTTTAACGTTTCGAAGTCCTTGGATTGTTTTTATTTGCTCTGAGTTGGAATGCTTCTGTGGCCGGAGGTATTGCAGCCGAAGCCAACGATAACGTCCAAAAAGCGTCCAACAGGTGGTTAACTTAGAACTTTCGTCGTCGAGCTCAATCTGCCAAAAACCTGACTTTGCGTCAACCGTAGTAAACACTTTTGCGTTTGTTAGCTCAGGTAATAGCTCGCCTAGAGTAGGCATCTGATAGTGCGGTCTCTCTAAAGCTTTATTTAGCATCACAGGATCGATACAAACACGTAGCTTATTGTTTCGTTTCACCAGAACTAGGTTACTTACCCAGTCAGTGTGACGCTTTTCCTCAGCGATTACTCATAACTTCTCAAGATTTTCTAATTCTTGACGCAGTTCTTCTATCAATGTCACTGCGATGCGTCGTGGATGCTGAATTACAGGTTTGATTGTTCTATTCACATCCAAATGTAGTCGTCCTTCCAATTTTCCGAGTCCATCGAAAACTTCTGTATACTTTTTCAAAATTTGCTTTGCTGCTGATTTTTGATGTTCAACGACCGAGAAACACAACTGAATAAGGTTAAGTTGTAGACAAGTTTTCATTGATAGCAAAGGCATTTGTTCGAAATCAACTACATGAAAGATAGCCTTGTAACAATTTCCGTTATGCACACAGTCAATTGTTGTTCTACCCATGGAACGAATATTTCCTCCACCTTCAGGATTGCACGCTGATCATCCAAACATAAACGCTCACGACCGATAATCCTCCTGGCATTACCAACGACGTTACACGTAGCACCCGAATCGAGAATGCATTGTACTTGACGCTTACACTTGTTTTCATCTAAAAATGTTAAGTTGGTTTTCAGCAAGGTTTTCAGTAATGCCTCATTCTTCTGCTTTAAACTGTAAAGATACTGACACAATGCTACTGATTTCTGGGCGCTTACACACTTCTGTGATTCGCTATGTAATTCATTTTCTTCGATAGTGTTTATTTTCCGGTTGCGTCTCTCAGTGCGGGTTGAACTGCGTTGTTTGTTATCATCCCGTCAGACGGCCTCGAAATGATTCTTCAAACCACAAAAGTTGCAATTGGCGCCGCAAGCGGGACAATCGATTATTGTTTTATGGTATGCCCTTCCACAAAAGGAGCACTGTTTGTTGATCTTCTGTTGGTCTGGAATGCTGTTTACAGAATGAGGCAGCACGGTGGTCAACCACTGATTTCGTTCCATTTCCAATCTCGTTGCTTCATCTGCTCGACACATTTCAATTACTCGTGCTGACGTCAAATTGTCTGTTTCGATCAGTTTCTTTTTCAGATGCATATCACGGATGCCCGTTATGATTTTGTCACGGAGCATTTCGTCCTCCAAATTCCCATAGTTGCATTCTTATTGTATCCAGTACAGTTTCTAAATTCCGTGATATTGTTTTGAACCGGCACATCTGACAATTCTTCCACTGTTTGAACTGATGAGTCCCGCACATACTCACTACCCAAAACACACTCTATCAACGTATTCCATCTATTTTCCTATTGATTTTCGCGAATGAGCGCTGCTTTCTTTTTCTTAGATGGATGAAACATTTTGAAAAGATTGCAATACTTGAACTGTTTGTTTATTTTTTGCATTCCATAGCGACGGTAAATAAGACAACAAGGTTGCCGATAACTTGGAGGAGAAGCAATGTTTGAAATGGAAATAAGGGAAATGTTATAGTTTTTTTTTAATATTGAAATTTTAGATGGTGACGTACGAAACGAATTTTGATCCGTAATTTTAACTATATCAATGTGCGACTAATTGAAAATAATCCCATTTTTACTGCACTGCAAGGTTTTTTTTTCTCTAATTATGAATGGCATCACTGCCAATATAAAAGGGTGAAATTACCAATACTAAAGCAGGCCGGCAAACTAATTATCGTGAATTTTTGGAAAATTTTCAAAACCAGAACTGTGAGTTATTCAAAGGTTTTATAATAAAATGTTTAGATCAGAGGATAAGTTTACCGGTGAAGAATAACTCAAAAGTGTTTCATAAAGCTTACTTATGTCACAGAGCTATAAACAGCAGTTGAAATCTTGCGGTGAGTGAAAAAAATAACGTTCTAAGAAGAAACCTTCTAACAGTTCGGCTGAAAAGTTTGTATCGTTTAATAGAAACACACACTTTTTTGCCAAAATTCGTTTTTATTATTCAACATAATTGCCATCAGAGGCGATACAGCGATTATAGCGATCTTCCAACTTTTCGATACCATTTTTGTAGTACGATTTGTCCTTTGCCTCAAAATAGGCCTCAGTTTCAGCGATTACCTCTTCATTGCTTCTAAATTTTTTACCAGCGAGCATTCTCTTGAGGTCTGAGAACAGGAAAAAGTCACTGGGCAATTCGAAGCCCAATTCGTTCAATTTCAGCATGGATTTTCGTTATTGTTTTTGATCGATTGTGAGCTCACGCGGCACCCATTTTGCACAAAGCTTTCTCATATCCAAATATTCGTAAATAATATGTCCAACACGTTCCTTTGATATCTTTAGGGTGTCAGCTATCTCGATCAACTTCATTTTACGGTCATTGAAAATCATTTTGTGGATTTTTTTCACGTTTTCATCGGTAGCAGCCTCTTTTGGACGTCCACTGCGTTCATCGTCTTCGATGCTCATATGACCAGTACGAAATTTTGCAAACCACTTACGAATTGTTGCTTTGCCCGGTGCAGAGTCTGGATAACACTCATCAAGCCATTTTTGGTATCGGCGGCACTTTTTTTCATCAACACACGAAATTCCTATTTTTTCCATTTTTTTCACAATAACAAAAGTAGCTTCACTCAAAATGCAATATCTCACAAACTAATAATCAGACAGCTGTCAAATTTATACACGTATCTTTTGAAGGTTGGTACTAACTGAAAATGGTATGGATTTAATTCTAGTGGCGCCCTCTCATAGAAACGATACGAACTTTTCAGCCGATCTGTTAATGAAGGTCCGAAAAAGTTTTGCACAAATAATTCTTCAGAGTTGATAGTTTATCGTAAACGTTGTAATGAGTTCTTTTATTATACCGCTGTTAATTCTTTTTCACTTTTCTTTTCACTCGGCTCTTTTCACTAAATAAAGAAAACTCTCTTCTACATAGTTCAACAAAAATAGTTCATTTATATTTATTCTTCTGTTGTATTTAATTCAATCATCAACTTAATCAAACTAGACTTCTCTCTTCGCTATCCAATCCAACTTCTCCTTTTTTTCTTCTCGTATCTCCTACCCCGGTAGAGTGGAAAACCAACTAGGGGTGCCACAACTGCCCCTCTCCAGCAAACACGAAGGGTATTTAGCCTAATTGTGTTTGCGAAATCTGTGTATGAGCTGAGGCCTCATTTACCGCGGCGACTCCCTTGTAGATTGTGTTCGACGATGCAGCTTCAGAAGGTTCCCGTTCATAATACGGTTTGAGCAAGTTTATATGGAAAGTACCCCGCGTCTTGTGATTGTTCAAATAGTTTAATAAATAAACGTCATCCTGCAGGATCTTACCCACTACGTAGGGACCCTCAAAAACGTGAAAGAATTTTCTGGTTACGGCGTCCACTGCTGATGACACAGGGTTGGCTTTCACTAGTACCTGATCGCCCAGTTTAAAATGAACCTTTTGCTTAGGTGAGTTTTTATTTCGCCTATCTGCTTTTGATTTAAGGTGTAACCTTACTTGATTCATATCGACGTTCGATGGATTCTCCCTCGGGAAATGTATCAACTTCCGAATAAGATCTTTTGGTGGCTCGCCAAGCTGAATTTCAACGGGAGACAATCCGGTTGATTCGTGGTAGGCACTGTTGATCCATTCACAAAATGTGTTCAACATCGAAGACCAAGAGCGATGGTTATGCTGACAGTAAGACCGACAAAGCCGTGATAACTCTCTCATCGTTCTTTCTACTGGGTTAGCTTAGGGATGTCGCACTGACGTATGCAGAAGTTTAATTCCATATTCCAACAAAGCGCGAGACCAATATTCCGATGTAAACTGACTCCCTTGATCGCAGAGAATAGAGTGAGGTACTTCATATTTTTCGAAATGGGCTACCATGCGTCGCCAGAGCACTTGAGAGGTTGGTTTCTTCACAGCATATAACGCAACGAACTTTGAGAATACATCAATTACGACTAACACATGGCGAACACCCGCAACTCCAGGTGGCAATGGACCAAATAGATCAATCGACAGCAACTCGTTTACGCCGCCCGGCAAAATGCTTCGAGTTTTCCCCACCAGTGTAAAATTAGGGTGTTTCGCTAGTTGACAAGTTAAGCAACTCATTATATACAGCTTGGTCTGCTTCCGCATTCCTCTCCAATATACGGAACGCTTCATCTTTTCATACGTCTTCCGAAGTCCGAAGTGACCACAGAGGTCATGGAAATAATGCATTATGTCTCTGGTCAGAGTGGAAGGTATTATCACTCTCCAAGCTACGTCTTTGGCGCCCTTCATGAAGAGAACGCCATTCTCTCTTAAATATGCACATTTGCCGTTAACGGTTTGTTCCCTGTCTAGAAAGAGCTGGACAAATTTCAGCGCTGTATCAGCTTTTTGAAGTTCTGGTAGTTTCTGTATTGCCTTGCTGGCGTCCTTTTCGTACAAAGAAAGTCGTGCTAACATCATAGTCGAAGCCCTATCTCCTACGTTCGTAGCCCCGACTGGATTTCGTGAAAGCACATCCGCCCAGATATTCTCCGAGCCTTTGCAGTGAATTATTTCGAAATCAAATTGTTGTAAAAAGAGGATCCAACGTGTAAGTCGTCCGTTCAATAACCGACATCTTTTTAAAAATATTAAAGCTCGATGATCAGTTATGATGGTGAATTTACATCCTAAAAGATACTGCATCCATTTTGAGAGAGCCCAAACAATAGCCAAAGCTTCCAGTTCTGTCACAGTATAATTCACCTCCGCCGGTTGAAGGATCCGACTGGCATACGAAAGAACTCGCCTTGACTCTTGTTCATCCAGTTGGAACAGTACTGCTCCAAGCCCTAATATACTGCTATCAGTCTGAACAAAAAACGGCTTGTCTTTCATTGGATATGCTAATGCCGTGTAACTCAGGAAAAGTTTTTTCACATCCTCAAAAGCACTTTGTTCCTTTTGGTTCCATGTCCAACACACATCCTTTTTTTGCAAGTCATACAGAGGTTTCGCCACTACAGCGAAGTTCGGGGTGAAGCGGGCGACATAGCTGACCAAACCAAGAAAGCTTTTAAGATTGTGTACGTTCGTGGGGGTAGGGAAATTTTCAATGGCTGAAATCTTATCCGGGTCGATTGAAACCCCGTCTCGGCTTACGATATGTCCCAAAAAGCAAACTCTACACTTTGCAAACTTCGATTTCGTTGAACTTATTGTCATCCCGGCATCTCTCAAGTTTGTAAAAACCTTTCTCAAGTGTTTCAAGTGTTCATTGAAACTACGTGAATTAACGAGAAGATCGTCTAAATACTTTTCGGTGAACTGCAGGACCTCACTACCCAGTACTGCATCCATTGCCCGACTGAAGCTCGCTACCGCGGTGCATAATCCGAACGGGAGCACATTGTAAACATAGGTTCTCGAATCGAACATGAACCCAGTAAATTTCCTATGATCCTGTTTTATAGGAATTTGCCAGTAGGATGCCGTTAGATCGATGGTCGAGAAATACGTAGCACCTTCGAGTTTTTGCAAAAGCCTTTGCACTTCAGGGGGTTTCTCGTTATCTTTGATCATAACTTTATTGAGCCTTCGGGCATCCAAACATGTTCGAACTGCTCCAGACTTTTTAGTGGTGACAACCAAAGGGTTCACGTACTCCGTTGGTGCTCTGGATATAACACCCCATTCCTCCATTTGAGTTATTTGTTTAGCGACTTCACCCATGAAGCGATATGGAATTGGGTACTGTTTAAGATTGAAAGGAGTGTAATCGTTCAGGTGGATCTCGTGTTGATATTTATCGGTATGCCCAGGAATATCCGAAAAAATATCACCAAATTCCTCAAGCAAATTTTTAAGTTCTTGTTCATCAGCATAAGACAAGCGATCTTCTGGTTTAACACTATCTTCGGCATTCGACATACCAACTGCTCCGGTAGATTCGGCCGTCGGCGGTAGTTGGCCATAGGGCCCTGTCGGTAGGAATCCCATTCGCACGGATTTTTCTTCAAGTTTGAAAAGAATTGATCTAGAATCATGACATATATTGGCCCCCGTGTCATGTAGGAACATTTCTCCCAATATAAGATCACAATACAGATTTTTCACCACTATGAAAACCGCTTCAATTGAACCAGTGGCAATCCGCAAGGTGAGGAATATTTGAGACGTAACTCGTTCACTGCGTTTTCCAATCGCCCCTCGGATTGACGTCTTAGTCACAGGCAATTCCTCCATCTCCGTCCCTATGTCAGCTAATCGGTCGTATAACTTCTGCGAAATGCAGTTGACTTCACTGCCAGTATCAATTACAGCAATGACGTTAAATTCTCCTATGTGCACTGTAATGTTCGGAGATGGTCGATATAATACCTCTGGCTGCTGTGTATAATCATCCTCCAGAAGCTGATCGGAACCAACAAATATGCTGGCGCTTGTTAACGATGAACTCGATTTTCTATGCTCATCGTCCTCATGTTCAACAACTGTTAACCGAACATCCCTGTTGACCGGTCTTGAAGGCCCAGTTTCAGATCTATTGTTCGAATATGTAGGCCGATTGGCGCCAGGATTCATAGTTAAGTTATCTGGTCTCTGTCTCCAAGAATTCTGTTCTGAAAATCCGATCATTCGACCACAAGTATAGTGGTCTTCCGTTTGAAGTAAAGAGTGAGCCGTTGCAATATCCACACACGTATGTAAGAGGTACGAAACGTTTCTCGGAAAATGTTTGCTTAACAATAAAACAAGGTCTCGTTCCGCGGGTGCGTTGTCCAGGTATCTTGCCTTGGCCACTAGGTTAAGAAAATAGTCCGTCATTTTACTGCATGTCTTGATATCAAATGCCCCGTTCATCAACTCATCTCGAACAATACGTTGCGCTCGTTGTCCCCAGAATTGCTCTAGAAAGTGCTGCCGGAATTTCTCATAATCCGTAAAAAGAAATCCGAAACCACGTGCCCATGTTTTTGCTTCACCTTCAAGGCACGACAAAGCGAACTGAAGCTGCTCTATTGGGTGTACACCGTTGCTGCAATGGCTATCTAAATCACGTAAAAACTCAATCGGGTGACATTCATCCAGATTACCATTGAAACGCGGTTTCACAATGCTATTTGAGTAAGTACTCCTTCCACATAAGCCTAATGTATTCATTACTCCTTCTCCTGCACCCGGAGGTATGGAGGGGTACACCTGTGGTCTCATATTCCCAGGCCAATAGCTTCTTATTGGTTCACCTGCCAGACGTCCAGGAGCACTGTTCCCTGGCCAGACACTTCCTCCAGTAACTCCTAAGGGTGGTGCAAACTGCATATCCACTAATCGCTGCCCGAGCGACTCTACTGCATTAGTCAACTGATGAATTGACCGCCATATAACTGCGTTATTGTTATTATTTTCTTCGTTAGTAGCACGCTGCCGCTGTTCGGACCCATCTCTTGGATCAAGATTAAAGCCATTGCGACCGGCATTAGAGCCCGCATCGTTGGCATTTACGTCAAATGAAGGCGACGATCGTACATTCTCGTTGGTGTTATTATTAGTTGTTTCGTTTTCAGGGGGAAACACTAAGTTTCTCAGATGCACATCGTCTCTATATGATGAAAGATTGGGATCTAAAGTTGCCTGATTATTGTTAGCTGGATGCTGCTCTAATAGTAACGGAAAGTCTGCTCTGTTTGGGAAAGGTGGCCGTAGTAAACCAGTACCTAATCCTGGTGGCAAAAATGGTGCTGATATGACGGGCTCCATCATTGTAGATGTTCTATTGTCTCCGATAGGCAGATTAGCCATTGTTGGCACACTGATTGTCCACGGTGCTATGCCGACAAAATGTTGATTCGGGAACATTTTAACTCAATATCGATCTGTTAAACAAAAAGACCCAGTAGATCCAATGGTAACAATATATGCTTTTGGAAAACTACTCACCTGTCAAGGCTTTCGCTTATGCCTTGTAAGATTATAATATTGTGCCGCTACTATCGTTACTCTCTTTGACACTTACGCCCGCCAAAGTACGCCCGCGCTCCGGCAGAACTTTTTTTTTGACACTTACGCCCGCCAAAAGGTTTGTCAATTGTTTCTCTTTCGTAACTATTAATCATACGGATCAAGTTCTCTCTTTACGCTCGAGTAATTATCGAGGTTATGGCTTATCTGCTTGCTAACCTTTTTTCAGATAGCACTATTTATAACTATAACGTCATTTATTCACTTGCACTTGCCAAGGGTTTCAATAACTATTATCAATTGTAGTTTTCTGATGATATATATCTATATATTTTTTTTGATAAATGTCTATCAAATGGTTCGTCCAACAAACCATCTCGCCGGAGCCTCCACGTTGTAATGAGTTCTTTTATTATACCGCTGTTAATTCACTTTCACTTTTCTTTTCACTCGGCTCTTTTCACTAAATAAAGAAAACTCTCTTCTACATAGTTCAACAAAAATAGTTCATTTATATTTATTCTTCTGTTGTATTTAATTCAATCATCAACTTAATCAAACTAGACTTCTCTCTTCGCTATCCAATCCAACTTCTCCTTTTTTTCTTCTCGTATCTCCTACCCCGATAGAGTGGAAAACCAACTAGGGGTGCAGCAATATCAATACGATGAGTGATTATGTCATCAAATTGTAGTAGCAATTCTACGCAACATATTTACCCATACGCGTAGAAAAAATGTGTTTCATGGTTTGTTTACATCAAGAGCAGGGCAAAATTGCGGAAGGTGGAGTGGGAGGGTAGGTGGTTTCTTGGTTGCCATTTGTGGCTCGCTTCCATGGCCACCTTAAAGCCGTTTCAAAATCCAAGATGGCGGCTTCCGGTTCATCGATATTCGTTACAAACCATCACAATATGAGTATTTTTTGAACGGATTTGATTAGTGGATGTTAGAAAATGACGTTAGAAGCCGTTTTTAAATCCAAGATGGCGGCTTCCGGCATATCGATATTCGTTACAAACCATCACAATATGAGTATTTTTCGAACGGATTTGATGAATGAATGTCAGAAAACGACGTAAGAAGCCGTTTCTAAATCCAAGATGGCGATTTCCGGCATGTTGATATTCATTACAAACTATCCCAATGTGAGTATTTTTCGAATGTTTTTGATGAGTGGATGTTAGAAAACGACGTAAGAAGCCGTTCAAAATGGTTGAATTTCAAATTGCTGCTGTGAAGGGGATCAAATACCGTATCTTTTAACTTTGTCAAGATGCGTAGGGTTGTCAACGAATGCAAAAAGGGAATTTTTGGAAAAAAAATCAAATAATTTTTTTTTTAATTATTGGAAAAATAATAAAATGAAAGGTTTGAGGAGTGGATGTCAGAAAACAATGTTTAAAGCCGTTTCAAAATCCAAGATGGCGGCTTCCGGTTCATCGATATTCGTTACAAACCATCACAATATGGGTATTTTTGAACGGATTTGATGGGTGGATGTTAGCAAACGACGTTAGAAGCCGTTTTAAAATCCTAGATGGCGACTTTCGGCATATCGATATTCGTTACAAACCATCACAATATGAGTATTTTTCGAACAGATTTGATGAGTGGATGTTAGAAAACGACATAAGAAGCTGTTTCTAAATACAAGATGGCGACTTTCGGCATATCGATATTCGTTACAAACCATCACAATATGAATATTTTTCGAAAGGAATCGATGTGTAGAAGTTGAAAATGATGTTTACAGTAGTTTCAACGTCCTAGATGGCGAACAGAATGAGAGAATTTAATTTTTGGTTATAAACTGTCATAAAGAAATTGTTTTCATCTCGATATTCTTAAAAATCTTATATTGGTGTTGTGGAGGCGAACGAAAATCGTAGTTTTGTACTTTTTCGAAAGCAAACAATTTTCGCAAAAAAATAACATTGTAATAATATTTGGACTACAACGGAATTAAGGGATCGAAAATCATTAGATTTTGCACATAGGGGTTTATACCAACGAATATTCACAACTTTTGAAAAAAGAATTTAAACATGAATTGAATGGAAAAGAACGCCAATATTGATCTATGATTACGATATGGTTCGTTTGCATTTTTGCTGGCTGCCAGTATTTTGGCACAAGCACACCAGCATAATGTAAACGCTTGCCTACGCGATTTGTTTACTTTTGGAAGATTCGCACTTCTTTGAAAAACAGCTGACATTTCATGTCAAGTGTATGTTATACATTCGTATGTTAGGTAGAATTCACAGCGCAACCCAAGCAAGGAGAGCTGCTTCGTACGTTCATTAGTTCCTGAACATGTTTGCCAGCTGATGAGTATGCTTCATGAGGTTAGCATTTGATGAACGGTTCGCATTTTGAAGATGCCTATGAGAAAACTAGATTGATAACTTTTAGTTCCGATGAATATTAATTGAAAAACATTTGTTTTTGTGTTTCTAGGATATGTACACAGTATAATCTTCCAAGAAAAAATGGATCGTTTTGAAAACGGACTCAAATGCAAAATTTATGCTATAAACTGTCTGAAATATTTTTAAAATGTGATCAAATTTGGTTTTGGAGTACGAACGTTATGTTCAAAAATGATTTCTGCAAACCTACACTTAAAAAACACCGTAAATTTTGCCTGTATGACCTTGCTTCCCATCTTGTAGCACGCCGTGCAGCAAAGTTCTTCATTCTCGTACAGTACTAACGAGAGCGAACCCTTCATTTCATTGCATTGCCATGGATTGCTTAGTTCATGAGTTAATTGAGACTGAGAGTACAGGCAATTCACCAAGCAAGGGAATTGGTCTGCTCAGTATCATACACTCTCACGCATCCAGTTTCTCTCTAATATAGGACTCTCATTCAGTTATGTCAAGCAAAGTGTTTGTTGCTTCGTTTGTTTGAGGATTCACAATACAAGCCCTGAATGCAGCGCTGTTTTTACCACGCGCTAATTTGACATTTTCTAATCTACTTGTATATACGAGTTACGATGCGGACACGACTGGCAGCGCCATGCTATCAAAAAAGTATGTCGCTAATGATTTGTTCGGTAAATATGAGAACTGAATATCTTGATAATATGATGTCTTCTATTGCTGTTATAAAACACGTACACGCTAATCGGAAAGCAAATCGATTTCAATTGGTAATATGAAGAATATATCGCAACGCTCCAAGTAATGTTGCACGATACGATTGAATTTATTTATAATTTGATTTGTGGTAGAAACACATCATACATTTTCAAATGGACTTTTAATTGCTATAATCTGATTTCGATATTGTAGCATATTTTGATAATGTCTAATAAGAAGACACTGATCAACAGTCATACCAATAAAAAAATTCTTTTTTTCTGGTTTTTAAATGTATACTCTAATATCTGTCCCAGCAAACTTCGTCTTTGCATAAAAATTTATCTTTTGATTTCAAAAACAGAATCGTTGCAGGCAATAACATATTCCAAACTTATTACTTCTTAAAAATATCCACAGCAGCAATATAAGATTTATAAGAGTATCGAAATGAAAACAATCACGAATACGTCGTTATGAATTTCTTTATGACAGTTTATAACCAAAAATGAAATTCGCACCAAAAAGATAATGCAGCTCATTCTCATTCCCGGCATTGGATGTTGAAACGACTGTAAGTATCGTTTTCAACTTCTACTCATCGAATCTGTTCGAAAAATACTTGTATTCAGAAAAAATCTTGTATTTAGAAACGGCTTCTATCGTCGTTTTCTAACATCCACTCATCAAATCCGTTCAAAAAATACTCATATTGTTATGATTTGTAACGAATATCGATGAACTGGAAGTCGCCATCGTGGATTTTGAAACGGCTTCATACGTCGTTTTCTAACATCCATTCATCAAATCCGTTCAAAACATACTCATATTGTGATGGTTTGTAACGAATATCGATGAAACGAAAGTCGCCATCTTGGATTTTGAAACGGCTTCTTACGTCGTTTTCTAACATCCATTCATCAAATCCGTTCGAAAAATACTCATATTGTGATGGTTTGTAACGAATATCGATATGCCGGAAGCCGCCATCTTGTATTTAGAAACGGCTTCTTACGTCGTTTTCTAACATCCACTCATCAAATTCGTTCAAAAAATACTCACATTGTGATGGTTTGTAACGAATATCGATATGCCGGAAGTCGCCATCTTGCATTTAGAAGCGGCTTCTAACGTCGTTTTTTAAAATCCACTCATCAAATCCGTTCGAAAAATACTCATGTTTTGATGGTTTGTATCGAATATCGATATGCCGGAAGCCGCCATCTTGTATTCAGAAACGGCTTCTAACGTCGTTTTCTAACATCCACTCATCAAATTCGTTCAAAAAATACTCATATTGTGATGGTTTGTAACGAATATCGATATGCCGGAAGTCGCCATCTTGTATTTAGAAACGGCTTCTAACGTCGTTTTTTAAAATCCACTCATCAAATCCGTTCGAAAAATACTCATGTTTTGATGGTTTGTAACGAATATCGATATGCCGGAAGCCGCCATCTTGTATTTAGAAACGGCTTCTAACGTCGTTTTCTAACATCCACTCATCAAATTCGTTCAAAAAATACTCATATTGTGATGGTTTGTAACGAATATCGATATGCCGGAAGTCGCCATCTTGGATTTGGAAACGGCTTCTTACATCGTTCTCTAACATCCACTCATCAAATTCGTTCAAAAAATACTCATATTGTGATGGTTTGTAACGAATATCGATGAACCGGAAGTCGCCATCGTGGATTTTGAAACGGCTTCATACGTCGTTTTCTAACATCCATTCAACAAATCCGTTCGAAACATACTCATATTGTGATGGTTTGTAACGAATATCGATATGCCGGAAGTCGACATCTTGGATTTGGAAATGGCTTCTTACGTCGTTTTCCAACATCCACTCATCAAATTCGTTAAACAAATACTCATATTGTGATGGTTTGTAACGAATATCGATGAACCGTAAGTCGCCATCTTGGATTTTGAAACGGCTTCTAACGTCGTTTTCTAACATCCATACATCAAATCCGTTCGAAAAATACTCATATTGTGATGGTTTGTAACGAATATCGATATGCCGGAAGTCGCCATCTTGTATTTAGAAACGGCTTCTAACGTCGTTTTTTAAAATCCACTCATCAAATCCGTTCGATAAATACTCATGTTTTGATGGTTTGTAACGAATATCGATATGCCGGAAGCCGCCATCTTGTATTTAGAAACGGCTTCTAACGTCGTTTTCTAACATCCACTCATCAAATTCGTTCAAAAAATACTCATATTGTGATGGTTTGTAACGAATATCGATATGCCGGAAGTCGCCATCTTGGATTTGGAAACGGCTTCTTACATCGTTTTCTAACATCCACTCATCAAATTCGTTCAAAAAATACTCATATTGTGATGGTTTGTAACGAATATCGATGAACCGGAAGTCGCCATCGTGGATTTTGAACCGGCTTCATACGTCGTTTTCTAACATCCATTCAACAAATCCGTTCGAAACATACTCATATTGTGATGGTTTGTAAAGAATATCGATATGCCGGAAGTCGACATCTTGGATTTGGAAACGGCTTCTTACGTCGTTTTCTAACATCCACTCATCAAATTCGTTCAAAAAATACTCATATTGTGATGGTTTGTAACGAATATCGATGAACCGTAAGTCGCCATCTTGGATTTTGAAACGGCTTCTAACGTCGTTTTCTAACATCCATACATCAAATCCGTTCGAAAAATACTCATATTGTGATGGTTTGTAACGAATATCGATAGGCCGAAAGTCGCCATTTTGGATTTAGAAACGGCTTCTAACGTCGTTTTCTAACATCCACTCATCAAATTCGTTCAAAAAATACTCATATTGTGATGGTTTGTAACGAATATCGATATGCCGGAAGTCGCCATCTTGGATTTCGAAACGGCTTCTTACATCGTTTTCTAACATCCACTCATCAAATTCGTTCAAAAAATACTCATATTGTGATGGTTTGTAACGAATATCGATGAACCGGAAGTCGCCATCGTGGATTTTGAAACGGCTTCATACGTCGTTTTCTAACATCCATTCAACAAATCCGTTCGAAACATACTCATATTGTGATGGTTTGTAACGAATATCGATATACCGGAAGTCGACATCTTGGATTTGGAAACGGCTTCTTACGTCGTTTTCTAACATCCACTCATCAAATTCGTTCAAAAAATATTCATATTGTGATGGTTTGTAACGAATATCGATGAACCGGAAGTCGCCATCGTGGATTTTGAAACGGCTTCATACGTCGTTTTCTAACATCCATTCAACAAATCCGTTCGAAACATACTCATATTGTGATGGTTTGTATCGAATATCGATATGCCGGAAGTCGACATCTTGGATTTGGAAACGGCTTCTTACGTCGTTTTCTAACATCCACTCATCAAATTCGTTCAAAAAATACTCATATTGTGATGGTTTGTAACGAATATCGATGAACCGTAAGTCGCCATCTTGGATTTTGAAACGGCTTCTAACGTCGTTTTCTAACATCCATACATCAAATCCGTTCGAAAAATACTCATATTGTGATGGTTTGTAACGAATATCGATATGCACAGAAAAAAAGAAATTGTGATATTACATCAAAATCGCTGCACATCACTCTTTAAGCAAAGTTTTGTAATATAGCACCTCTGAACGTAAAATGGAAACGACGTACGAGAAATGGTGTGATAGATGAGACGTGTTGAACATTACGGGACGTTGCACGATGTGCTGACAAATAGTGTGATGGAAATCGATGTGATAACAAGCGTCGTGTTATGCAAACGACGTAATAAATAAATAATAGAAAACGATGTATCGGAAATATTTGCGGATATCGAAGATTCTAAGAATCATACAGATATTATAATGTGGATTTGGTAGAATCATGAAATAAATATGAAGTCATATGTATAAAGAACAAACTTAAGTTTATTTTTCTTACATTTCAAATAATAGATTTTTTAATTGCAAATACAAGGTATCTAGTTTTTAAGTTTGGCAAGCTTCACCAATAATGTGCGGACCATGCGCTGCTGCTGCCCTACAATGGTGGCTCTTGATCGAGTCCCTTTATTTGGTACTAATTTAAAAAAGTAAATCTGCAGGAATTCCAAAGTTTTGGAAAAATTTGTTGGATAGAAATAATAGTAAATAAAGTATGTTATAATTAAAAATTGAACGGCTGAAGCAAAGCTGCAAAAATTTTCGCTAATTCTGTGACCCTGTGCATGTATGAAAAATTGCTGAGTTGAACCTGGAATTACAAATATCAATTAATTAGACTAGCTAAGCAAAAGCTATTTAAACGGATACATAAATGAAAAAAGTATATACAGTTACCAAAATTCAAGCGACAGCTTCTCTTAGTTTACTTTTCTCTCTATCATTTATTAAGCCATTTCCAAGTTCACTATTCTTCGCATTAAATGATAGACGAAACCGTTAGTACTGGGAAAATAATGATGAGTAGTACTAAAAAATATGAAAATCGCGCCATGATACTCGAAAGAGAAAATAAACAAAGAGAAAATGTCACTTGTTGTTGAGGGTATTTGAAGTATGATGATTTCGTGGGATAATACTTTACATTAGTTAAATCTCATAGTATAACATTGATGTGACTAAATATTTTACAGATGATTATACAATTAGGGTCTATTTTCACCTTTCCGATCCGGTTCAGTGTCGCAAAGTTCCGTGCACGGACACTAATATTCATAATTCATTTACACCTCTCAGGTCCGGTACAGCTTCGTGCACGGATGCTAATATTGTTATACACGATTCAATGTGTGTATTCACACTTGTTCGACTCAGTACTGACCAAAACGATGCCGAACAGGTGTGAATACACGCGTTAAATACGTGTGTAAGAATATTAGAATTCGTGCACGAAATCGTGCCGACTCTGAACTGAACTCAAATTTGTTTGAAATTTCGTCATTAGTGCACCATTACACGTTCATTAAAATGACATTGTTTTTTATTAATGACATTTTTAATGACTCGTGTAAGGGCCGCTAATGTGCATAATTCTTTTCGGTGTATTAAAAAGCAGTGTTGGCATTAAATTCCTTATGAAAATTTTTGTAAATACGTTTAAGAAGAAGTCGTACTGACCTATTGCAACAATTATTGGGTATTGTTTGACTATCGTCTCTTCAGTATCATCTGCCTGAAAGATAGAAAAATTTCTAGTAATCTTTTTACGTAAACATAATCTGTTTAAAGGTCAGGTGAATGATTTCTGTCAACTCTTCTTTAAGAAGTCTTGCGATTCCCGAAAACACACATTTATCGTCAGCGGAATTCTGGATGTGTAGGGATTTGTTTCGGTACGTTTGTGACAAACTAATAATTCTGTCTCGTTTTTCTAGGAAATTGTTTTTGAAATTTTCAGCTTCAACTCCAGTGGCCTCGAAAAAATGATATTCAAGAAATGCTTTTCTTCTCAAAATCGGAAAGTTGTCCATCAAATCATTAATTGAACTAGAATCCATCTTGAAGCGGATATACGATTTCGATGATGTTAGTAGATCCATATCCCAGCCTATATTTTTTAAAAGGTTTTGCAAGCAACTTTTTGGTACATGCGGTTCTCCGGTAAAATAGTAATTATCTCTAATGCCGATTCGGCATTGTCTCATAGGATCGTCTCCTAATTTCAGATTCTTGTTGTGATGGCCACTTTTATGAGCACGGTTCAAATATGAATTCCTGTTCTTCAATTTTTCTATTAAACTGCTACAACCATTCCCAATTATTATTCCATCGTCATCGACATCAATGAAAAAATTATACTTATTCACAATAACTTGAGCTATTTGTCTGTATACAGAAAGAGGAGTTGATGTCGTTATATTACGTGTTTGTCCAACAATGTGATCAACGAATCTGTTATAATCCGTTTCATTCAAAACAGTTTCCGTCGTGTTTTCTAATTGACTTATGATGTCGAATGGGATGATTGACCAGTCGATTTCAAACTGGGAAAGCAGTAGTGTTGTAGACGCATCAATTCGGCTTGTTTTCCGATTTTTAGCAACTAATAAGACAGGATTGGTTTGTATTTCTGTAGACTCGTTCGGTTCGTTTTCTATTACATCGAATGATCGTTTTAAGGCACGTGAAGGTGGGAAAACATCACACTGGTGGTCCAAAATTGAATGGTTATCCGATGACAAGAAATACTGCGTCGTGCTCGATGGCGGTGCTTTATCTATTGTTTCCAAACAGTTACTTGATATAAATTTTGGTGCACTTTCGAAAGGTTCAACCGGAACATTAGAAGTGGATGGATTCGTCCCATCTGATGTTGGAGCATTTGACTCGATGTCGTTTTGCAGGTTCTGTAATGAATTAGGATGTATGTTTTTCAATCTTACGATCATATATATATATATATATATATATATATATATATATATATATATATATATATATATATATATATATATATATATATATATATATATATATATATATATATATATATATATATATATATATATATATATATATATATATATATATATATATATATATATATATATATATATATATATATACAAGGTGAGATGAAAAAACTGCAACAAAGTAAAACGCCATAATTTTTTCATTTTTTTTTTAAATTTTATTGAATGAAGGCAAAAAATGTCGGAAATAACATCAAATTTGAGAATCGGTTTAGATTTGTTCGAATTGGCCACCTTTGGCACGAACTATGGCCTTCAAACGGCCAATGAAACCATCACACGCTGCCCGAAAGTGGCTCAGCGGTATTTTGTCCCATTCTCGGCGAAGCGCTTGCTTGAGATGATCGACACTTTGGTATTTTTTAGTGCCAACCTTGCTTTCCAAAATACCCCAGGCACAATAGTCCAACGGATTGGCATCCGGAGATTTTGGTGGCCATTGTGCGGTGGAAATGAAGCGAGGAACCTCATTTCTTAACCATTCTTGGGTGGCGCGTGCTGAGTGCGATGGTGCTGAGTCCTGTTGGAATGTCCAAGGTCTGCGGCCGAAATGTTTGCGTGCCCAGGGCTTCAGAACTCCCTCCAAAATATTTTCGCGATAGATTTGCGCATTTATTTTGACCCCACGGTCGATGAATACGAGCGGCGAGCGACCATCGGCTGTTATGGCGGCCCACACCATCACCATGGCCGGCTTTTGAGTTCTGGTGGCCAACCGAAGTTGCAAATTTTCAGCTGACCTCTCTGGCAAGTAAACACGATCATTTTGTTTGTTTACAAACTGCTGGATAACGAATGGTTTCTCATCGGAGAAAACCAAATTCGGCAGTTCACCACTTTCGGCCAAGCGAAGCAACTCTTTAGCTTTTTCGAGTCTAACTTTTTTTTGCGCATCAGTAAGATCTTGCACTTTTTGGAACTTCAATGGCTTTAGTCCAAGCTCATTTTTCAATATTTGCCGAATGGCATATTGCGATATGTTCAGCTCACGAGCCATTTTTCGGCCACTGCGACGCGGATTTCGTTCAATTCGCTTCTTCACTTTTCGAACCATTTCTGCCGATGTTGCTGTTTTTTTTCGTCCACTTCCTTGACGTCGGGCTACGCTACCAGTATCACGGTAACGAGCGATGGTACGAGACACAAAAGATTTATTCACTTTTAAATGCTGGAGGGCTCTAACGATAGCCACTTGTGGTTTTCCAGCCAAATGCAAAGCAATCACACTATCACACTTGAATTCCATCACAAATAACTTTTTTTCTGAAAAATTCCCACCAAAATGCTTTTGTGCGCTTGTAAATAATATAATGAGCTGTCACTAGAATAAATCTGACAGCTGTGGGACGAGCGGTTTAGAAATGACAGCAGTCTGAAGTTGGTTGCAGTTTTTTCATCTCACCTTGTATATATATATATATATATATATATATATATATATATATATATATATATATATATATATATATATATATATATATATATATATATATATATATATATATATATAAATAAAATGTAAATATATGTATATCGAGCCATCACAATTAAAAAAATGTAATGCAAATAGCCGATATCCGATATGACCAGGACTCAGAAGCCCCTGCCACAGCATAATTTACAGTACTTATCTGATTTTTGTACTCAAAAACATTTAAACTGTTTTTTTCAGAAATAAGTTGCATTTATCCGATCGATGCATTCAGCTACTAAATTGTAACTTTCAGCATGCTGATAATACGACATTGCTGACAACGTATCGAGTATATTTACTGTACTCACCACAATTTGAACGTCATCATATATATCAAATGTCGACGGAGCCGATGCAGTAACTAAGCTCGGTGATTTTGGTGGTTTCCAACATTCATTGTCATTTAGTAGCATCAATAACAACCCTCCATCAGCGCATGCGTCCACTACTTCGTCATCTATAATGGTTGAACCGTCATCTTCTAATACTATCCGTGAAAAATCCTCATGAAAATAACGTTGTGCTATAATTGGCGAATGATGTTGTTTTAATTGATCAAACTTTGAATGTGATTTTTACAACCTTTTTCAATCAAGTAAGTAACTTTTGGATAGGTTTTGATGATTGTTTTTTTCCTCGATGAATTACAAATTCGTATTATTTTACTGGAACTCATGGTTATGTTTGGTGCTAAAATGAACATAATGAAATGAGAATATTGAAAAAATGCTTTATTTAGGTTAGTTTAAAAAATAAATTTTCAATTCCGATGACTGAATATATAGAACCAAGCGACAGTTGAAACAATTACAGAGAATATTGATATCCTGAACCACAAGATTAATACCAAGTGCGTTTAACCAACTTTATAGGAATAGGATCGAAGTACATTTGAAGTTTTAGTGCGGATATATTTCATCCCCATTAATATTTTACAATACAACATTTACCACTATCATTACTATATAAATAGATTATTATAAACCATATTAAACCAAAATCCAACATTTGTTAGGTGATATAAAAAATAATCGTAATTATATTGTTCGCGACAAAATCTAGACCCCCTTAAATACGTATATCTTTGAAAATACTTTATCAACGCTTAAAATTTTTCGCAGATTTATAAAATATTGTTTAAAATCAATTTTTGATGATACAAGATTTTAGTTTGAAGATGGCGTCGAAAGAAGAGCAAGTGTGGAAAGCTTGATTTTGCTGCAAGCATTGTCCATGACGTTCTTAAATCTTTGACAACAGCCAGAAATGCTGGGAGTCGTTCAAGGTGAAAGCTGTGTGAACCGTTATGACAAACAGAATGTGACGCGGGTTCGCAAGTTATTTCGCGAATATTTGCCGCAGTTTTCCTGCGTGATAATAGATGATGAAACTTATGTGCTGGAATATGGCAATATGCAGCTGTGTGCTCTCTAGCTATTCTGGTCTGTTTGGCATCTTGTCACTACGACAATGCTGTACCGATAGAGGCAAATCCACTTGACTGTCCGGAGTTGCCAACTATCAAGCAGTATTGAACTCTCTCAACACAGCACAAACCCCAATGGCTGGGAGTGAACTCAAAAACTTGTAGTTTCTTCATGCAGCCTAATTGAGTAACTGTAATTAGTTTTTTGTTAATGCACAATTAAATTAATAGAATATGCATCTTGGATTGAACTAACAGGAAATTTGTTTTTTTTTTTCAAACTTAATCTGTCCAAATTTTGTCGCGAACAAGTCTTAGATGGATCTACCAAATCCTATTTAGCAAGTAACTTCAACGTGATTTACTTCAGCTTTCAACAGATGTCAATAAAGCAGAAATAATTATAAGAAAGGAAATACATTCCATATGAAATCTTCCTTTCATGTAGCTCTTTAATTCGAGGCAAACTTTGAATTAATCGTGGATTAACTAGATACATTTGACAATGAAAACGATTATAAGGCCTACATTCAGTTAAATACAGTATTCAATTTATCACAATCATTTCACATGTTTCAATTTTGTAACTTTGAAATAATCGTTGATTAACTAGATACATATGACAATGAAAACGATTATAAGGTCTACATTCAGTTAAATACAGTATTCAATTTATCACAATCATTTCACATGTTTCAATTTTTGTAACAGCACTGAGGATTAATATCGACTATACGTAGCATGCAGATTGATCTTTTTTTGTAAACAATACTCACCTTAATTCAGTGGCATTGCATGCGGATGGTATAAGAAAGTCTGTCCTTCGCAGATATACAGTTTAAGTGGTGTGATGTCTACCAAACTGGATAGTTTTACAAACTCGTATGTAGAGTTTAAAGTTTGATCCTCTAATGTCGTTTGATCAATCATATTCAATCCTATTTCTGCAAATTGTTCAACTGTAACTCTTTTTCCATAAGCGATAATTGTTTCCGTATTAACGTTATATATCATTCCCTTAATACGCAGAATATAGTAATATGTTTCTGAACTTTCATACTCGAGAAATATGCAAACATCTCTTCCATACGAATACCCGATATAAACGATGGAATCTGTGTATTTATATGATGCATCCCACATACCGAAGGGTTTCACGTGTTGTTTTTCTTCTTCACTCAGTTCATTAAAAGTTTTGATTACTTGATCAAAAACAACCTTTTCCTGGAAACGGTTACTGTTATTTCCTAATAGTGCTTGCCAATACTGATGACGCTCACTGCATAATTTAAGAATATTTTTGTAGTTACTAGCATGGCGCAATGTGGTTTTGAAATAGGAATGTTTCCTTTCCCCGGTAAGTGTACAAAACGGCATCAGGGGTCCAAATTGCAAGATCAAATGTGGATAATGCCATAGATAATGGTGCTTAGGTCTAAGATGTGCTGTAAATAGTGTTGCTCTAATTTCAATGTAGTGTTTTATTGCCAGTCGCAAAATTCCAATTTGTCTGTTCGAAACAATTGGCGCTGTGATAATATCAGTTATATTTTTTAGATGCACCAGCATTCTATATTCTTCAGTATCATATATTCCGTCGGTCTTAATGAATAACATTGGCAACAAATTTATTAACCGCCACACATCTACAGCTTTACTGGTTATACAATCTTTTTTTGTGTTCAGTGATATTTGGGAATGCAGCTGTAATCTTTTAAATAAGTAATAGATCCTACTTTCAAGAAATTTTTCAGTAATTAATCGTTTCGTTATAAAAGTACGAAAAGCTAGCATAATATCATAATTAAAACAACCGAGGAATAGATCATGCGCAGCACAGGGTGGTAATCCAAAATCAAATAGAGGAAATTCCTGTAGTTCGTTTAAAATAGAACGTTTCCTTATACCTCTTACCGGGTTTCCTTTCATTTCCATTTCAGCGATGTCTCTCTCGTACTGCAATTGGTTTCGAAGTTGGCATCTTTGCAAAGGTTAACTCCGGAATTCTTTCAAAGTTGTATAGCAATATCTTGAGAAATACTCTTGCGTTGAAAAATTCTCCGACAATCCTGCAATTTGATGCGTACCTAGGTTATCTCCTAGAATTGCATACAAAACTCCTCGTACAATACACTGTGAGTCATGAACCGCAACAGTTATCCCAAGTGTTTCGAGTTGCATAAGATCCTGTATTAAAACCTTGAAAATGTTTTCCGTAGTGAATTCTAGTAGATCTTTTTCCAGGCAAAGTAGCGCTAAAAACATGTTTTCGGTACTAGCACGTATTGAAGGATGTATATTTGCTATTGTGTAATAAACACCGACTATTTTATGCCTTCTTTTAGCGTCACCCAAAGGATTAACAGTTCCGAATGAGTCCTGATACAGAAGTATTGAAATAACGTTTTTCTGTTGACATAACAATCTTTTTTTGTAATTTGAACCATCTGTAAAATTTGACATAAATCCGGGTTTTTCTCTTTTTTCAGAAAAAATATAATCATAGTTTGATTCTACTTCTAAAATTGATTTCAATGTTTCGAGAAGGGGCACATAATAAAGAAAACTTTCCTTTCCTTTGTTATTTAATCCTAGATGCACCTTAACGCGAGGGGGACGACACTCCGTGATTGTATGTAAGAATAGTTTTAGTTTGATGTTTAGTTATTGGATTTTTTGAAATGTTGTCGAATAATTCGTATTAAATTGGAATGTTTTGAAAAAAGCAGAAGAATGATTTGGAATAGTGTAGAATAAGTGCGATTGAAAAATTGAAACTGCTCGAAATGCATACCACTGATTTACTACACTCAAATAAAAATTCACGTTCGATTTACTTGAAAAATCACGTAAAATGGTTTCAAATGTCAAATTGAATATTTTACGTGACGAAAATGAATGTTATACGAACATCCCCTAAAATGAATAGAGTCATCACATAAGGTTTACGTGAATTGACCAAGCGTCAAACAATCTACGTGAATTTCCAGTGTGTTAATGTTAATTAAAAAAAATGTTAATTAGTTACAATTTTTGACTACATCGTCCGGACCATTCCAATATAAAAGTTTTCATATGTTCAACTGGACCGAGTGCCTGCGTGAGTCCGGAAGTTTGCCCGCTCCTGCCGAAACAGGCCGTTGGTCCACTGAAAAACGAGTTCGAAATCGGTATGAAGCTGGAACCATGTAATGCGACTTTAACCTGCATCGGTTGTGTTGTGGGAGTTCTCGACTCTCACCTGCGGCTTCGGTTGGATGGCAGTGACAACAAAAACGATTTTTGGAGGCTTGTCGATTTGAGATACCACGACGTTATTAGTTTCTTTTTAAGCTATTGAAATTATATGCTAATTTTCTGAAATAAATGTTTTATTTTTCATGGTATTTTTCATTTCATAGATTTATATAAACATCTGAAATCTCCCTTTTGACTTTAACCAATATATAAAGTAGTAATTCTCTGGTGTCTAAATTTGATATGAACTGATAGGTAAATGGGATATGAACAATACATTACATTCTACCTATGAAACACGTAACTTTTACTAGATTATGCATTAAACAGCTTTTAAATGCCAGTCCATTAAAATCTACGTGAAAAGTATGGTGGAAAATATTCACAAAACTTTTCACGTAACTATAACATGATTATTATTTTGAGTGTATCAATATTTCAAGCAGTGTTTGACAACCCAAATTAAGAAATAATTTGAACATGTTTGAATGGCCTTATTATATAGAAAAACAAATATTGTCTAACTAAAAGAATACAATGGTAGAGTTATACACACACACACACACACACACATATATATATATATATATATATATATATATATATATATATATATATATATATATATATATATATATATATATATATATATATATATATATATATATATATATATATATATATATATATATATATATATATATATATATATATATATATATATATATATATATATATATATATATATATATATATATATATATATATATACATATATATATATATATATATATATATATATATATATATATATATATATATATATATATATATATATATATATATATATATATATATATATATATATATATATATATATATATATATATTCACTACGTACCTAATTTCACGTCTAGGATTTATTCTGGGAGAAAATCGAAAAATTTTTGGCATGCTCCATCCCAAAGCATATCAAGAATGCTTTAGAAATATCTGGTTTCATTAACCCTACGATTGTAAGTTTGACAGATGAACAAATTGATGACATCGAAACCGATATTCGTCTCTTACCGGAGACGATGAATCTACCAGCGAATCATCCACAGCTACAACAATATTGGGGAACATCAGACCCTGTCAGCTTGGAGCGAAATCAATCTTCAGTTCAACAACGCCATCGCACGGCATCACATTCAACATATCATGTCAATTGTATGGGTGCGCAGCCCTGCTATTTTGGCGCGCACGAATTTGACAATTCTCTCCTCTACCTCTATGTATGAGATTCGATGCGGACTCACCTGAGGGCGACATGCTCGCAAAAAAGGATGTTGCCAATGATTTGTTCGGGAAATGTGAGAGCTGGATATCTTGTTAATATGATGTCTTTGGGAACATATAACTCCAATCCAAGCAAATTTCGGTTTATGGCTGGAGAACGAGCATTAATTAAAAAAATTGCTGATAGTGTTCAACAAAAAGGTTGGATATACTTCGCGAAGTATAAAAAAAATCATTCTTTAAACACACGGACGACAGATGAGTCAGTTGTAGTCTCAATCATCGCTAAAATTAGAGATTACTATGATCGTAGGTAATTTATGTAATTTACTATGATCGTAGGTATAAAATGACAAACCTTTATTTTCCCAACATTGTTTTTATTTCTCTCATAGGAATAGTGGATCTAGTGTGATAAAACAGTTTTGCTTAATGCTCTCTAATATTCATGTTTCGCTTGAAAAAACGGAGAATACGGTCAGGGCGAAAGTTCAGTGTCCTATTTGCCAACATCTTGTAACCTGTAATGCGGATTGTAAGGGCGTATGGAAGATTTCAAATTTTACATCGCATGTAAGAAATGTGCATAGATTTGTGGGCCAAAAGATTTCAGCTAGCTGGAACGAAATGGCTGTGCGTGAAGAAAATTCCTATATATTGGAAATCGAACCAAATCAAGCTGAGAGGTCATATGACATTATGTCTGCGGAAAATAGTGCGCGGGAAGCTCTTGATTTCAACATCAATGAAGAGAATAACAGTTACTTAGATGGCGACCACGTGCTAAGCGAACAAGCAGAATACGAACAAATTGAAAGTATTGATAATAACACTATTCGTTCAGAACATTCGGAATCATCTTACTTGGAGTTACCAGAGAGAGAGGCTCTTCGTGCTAGCGACGAGGAAGGAACTTCTACCGAAAATTTAAATGCATAGTGCATCAGCCTGTGGCCTCTGCTGATGCACTAGAACTTGGCCAGTCTTCACCATTTATATCTCTGTTGCAGTCAGTACAAAATCGCCGGAGAAACATGACACGCAGCTGCGGCATGCGTTACAGTAACGTCGAAAGGGAAATTTTTTTATATGAATTCATGCAACAAGGCCCGGAGGGTTACAATTTCTTATATGCGAATACACCATGCCCAAGCATTAGAACATTGCAACGTGACTTACAGAAAAGATCAAAATCTATCGAAGAAGGCATTGTTAGAGTTGAGGAGCTTAAGGCATATATAATAAGAAATAATCTACCAATGATTGTAATAATGAGTGAAGATGCAACGAAGATCAACGGAGCTCTCGAATATGATTCTACTAGAAATAAAGTTTGCGGATTGGTAGCTCCTTTAGACAACAACGGAATGCCACAATGTGATTTATTTGAAATTACTAACCCTCGAAAACTCATTGCTGATGTTCATCAATATCCCATAGGACGTAATGTTGTGGTTACTATGGCTCAGCCGTTAAAACAAAAAACTGCACCTTTCTGTTTGCAATATTTTTGTACAGATAACAAATTCACTAGTAGTCAAGTACGAACCAGATGGAATTCGATAAAAACTAAACTGCTTAATGCTGGTATAGGGGTTATAGCCACATCAACTGACGGCGATCCACGGTATGTAACCGCAATGATGGAAGATATGCGTATGCCAACAATCACTAACAATCCTTACGGGGAATACTTTATTGCGTCATGTTCAGCTGAAAATATATGCGTGCAGGATCCTACTCATACTATTAATAAATTTAGAACTCGGTTAATGCGACGTGACAAACAACTTATCATTGGTAAGCTTTGCCATAGCTAATTGATATGCTAGAAATAACAGTTTTACGTGCTAAGGTAAAACTCGCTACCCAAGCAGCCAGAAGTTACACAATTACTTAAAACAGTCACTTTCTTGCTGCTCAAATGTACACGCGGAACTTTTGAAAACATGAAAGTACAGAACAAGTTCCGCGCGAACTTTCTATTTTTGACATTTCGTAATTGGTAATTTTTGACATTTCGTAGTACAGAATTAGTTCCGCGTGAACTTACTCGCTGCTTAAGCCAAATGAGTCCTACTAATCCGAACTTTTGGTTAGTTGGGTAGACCGATGAAGTGTAACGCAATAAATGAAGACGCCGTTTTTTAATCCGTATTTAATTTCAATAAATACAGCTTATTAGCAATTATTTACCCAGGGCTTCTAAATTGTCTAAATTCATGGTTGCGTTCATATTAAAATTATTTGCGTATTTGTAGGTAAACATCAAATAACACGTACACACCTGGAAGATCTCATTCGTAACGTATCAAAAGATAAACATGGTCTGATATTGGGTGATTTAAACGAAGACGATAAAATGAAATTCCAACCCGTTCTGAAAATTATTAAACCAGAGGTACTGCTCTGCATGAAACAGTCAGTAACATCAAGCCAAGCAACTGTTTTGTATTTATCATTGATGAAATTCATTCTATCGGCGTTTATGGATCCATGTATATCACCAACAGAGGCTGTTTTCAATTGCTGGTAGTATAATCTAATTTGTTCTGGTATAACACATCAATTGAATTTACATTTTCTGCAGGTATACGCTGTTTGTAATAAGAGCTTGGAGAAAATGGTGCATGAATAAATTTAAAACAGTTAAACATTGTATTACAAGCAATACATATTGGTGTTTGGAACTAAATGCTCACAGCCTTGTAAAATATATCAACATTTGTCGAGATGAAAACATACCATATATACCTACACTTTTGCACAGTCAGACATGCGAAAGCTTTTTTCGTGCAGCACGATCGTTTACAACAACTGAATCGACAGTGGTTAATTTCACTATGAAAAGTTTTCAATCCAGACTGAATCGCATACAAGCAAAACAAGATATTATGTATAGCAGGACTGAAGAATTTTCCTTCCCGAGAATACAACAAAATACAAATACTGTAAACTTCGACATGCCATCAACTCAAGAAATTGTATGTACTTTAACGAAAGCAAGAGCATATGCATTTGATACTCTTATCAGTCTTGGAATTGATAAATTGGATATCGAATTTACAGATTCTCTTTCACTGCGACATTCGCGAACAAAACCAACTGATTTTGAATTCATTTCTCTACAATGCTCCGGAAATAGTGCAATTGAACGAAACTTTGAAGCGTTAGATATAAACGATGTGGAAGAACTAATCCCTAATTCTGGAGGAGAGTTGAATTTGAAGAATTCGAAATGCTCAACAAGACATACATTCGCCATTAGAAACAAGAAAGGTACTGTGATTCATGTCAAGAAAAGTACGTTCCTGTGGATTTTATCTAATGGCACTCAAAGATGCTCGAGTGATCGCTCTTATCGATTTCGAGAAACATCGGCAGTCAATGAAGCAGTTGTGCGTGAGGTTAATAAAGTATTTACTTCAATCCGCTGCGGAGAATGGATAGCGATGAAAGCAAACGAAGAAGTGTTAATAGTAAAAATATATGGTTTCAAATATTTGAGTGGAGACCGAACGTCGTATACTTTAACTGAAGCTCCAATACATGTACCTACAGGTACCACCGCAAAAGGTGTTGGGGTAATTGGAAGTTACTTTACAATTGTTTGTTGTAAAAAGGATATTGTACTAGAATTAGATGAAGAATCCAACGAACGTACTCTAGACACAAAATACTATATCTCTCATTTGGAAAAGCCAGAAACTCACACTTATGGCATATTTTATAAATTAAACACATCGAAATACATTCGTGCACTTTTATTGGCTTCTGCTAATACAATAAATAAAAATATGATTTGAATGAAACCTATATTGTTCTTCTTGTAACATAATTATTCCTTTTCTATTGGAATATTGCATTCATCGGCTGCTGATACACCTGCTTTGTTCGTTTCGCTCTCGAAAATTAATCCAGGAGAGTGCCAACATGGTAAGCTCCACGAAACAATGCGCGTCAAGGTAAAAATAGTACTGTGACCTGATGTCCTGAAATAAGAGTTATTTTTATATGAGATGCACCAGATAAAATAGAAAAACAACTGCCGCTTTGGCTGTTTAATAAACTTAGTAAAAATGGCAATGTAAATGCTTTCGCAATGTATGTATAAAGCATTGATAAAAATTCATTTATTTCTCACTGTAGTGCTAATTCAGTATATCTGTACAGTTGAATCTTTAGGAATATTTACTCAATGATTATAGATCAATGAACTAGTACTTACCGAAGGATTTCGTTTGAAGAAAGAATTCACCAGATCGGTTGATATAGAATGAATTACTTCCGAACACTTCATCTTCAAAACAGCTAAATCGTTGTAGAATATTGTAAAAAATTGTCGTCGAGGAGTCAAATGTAGTTTTTGGACATTGCTAGGACAGAGATAAAAAGTGAGAAATTAATCCAAACTGGAAGTTGAAATTAGTCTGCGAGAAACCAAAAAGACGAAAAGGAGAAATCTAGTAAGTATGGATCAGAGTTTGATATAATTCCATTGATTCTCCGCAAACTCATTTCAGTTTCTAACTTTTATTACTTTGTTGAATCATGTTAACTTTCATTTGAAATACTTACGTGTTCAGTTTTAGAATAATCCACTACACTCAGGCCAGTGATAACCCGTCTTGCCCGTGTATTGTTTGATTATTGTTTTATTTCGTATTTAAATCTTTTCGATAGTGATTTTTTTTACATGTATTGTTCATTTTTATTTATATAGATTCCCGATGATAGTTTCACGGCGTCGCTACACTGATTCACTCCAGTACGAGAAAAATCGTTCTATCTCGAGAAATACACAAAATTTCTTCGCGAAGCAATATGCTCACACGTTGAGAGCTTCACAGGTAGTCCACATACTACTATGATCAAAATAAACATGAATATAAACATAATAATAACAAAAAAATCTATATAAACCATATAAACATAATCCTGTTTGAGTAGTGAGTGCCAGGGTTACTATATTCACAGATTTTCCCTTAACAGCAAAAGATTTTTTATCTATTTCACTGAACAGATTTTGCGTTTCAAATCTCGGAATTTTACGGAATTCGCAAATTTATAGGAATATCTCATGAAACTGGCATATTTTTCAAACGTTTCTCACATATTTTTACTGATTTGAAACGAAAATATCCGGCGCAGATATTATGCATATTTTTCGAATTGAAACACAGATTTTAAAATGGCAGCTCTGGCAAGTGCTTGATAGAATAAAAACAACACGTAAGCATTGTTGCCAAATCTAAATAAATAATGATTGTCATATAAATGGTTGCCAAATCGCTCGAAATTAGAATCAGTATTATGAGAATTCGAGCAAAGATAGATTGGAAATTCTGGATTTGATGGAATTATTGAGGATTTTCTTAGATTTTTGGAAAGCTCTCATGAATGACGAAAAACTCGAAGGAATAAGAAAATTTCAAGCAGATTTCGCTGAAAAGTCGCTGCAAATCAGAAGTGTCGTCCCCCTCGCCTTAACGGGATCTACATATTTGAAGTTCTGTCGAAAATATTTTTTGCGCATGTAATCCGAACGAAATATTCCGCTTTTTTCATTGAACAAAACAGTGTTTAATTCTAAAGTACTAAAACATGATAGAATTTCTTTTGATTCGAATTCTGATAGATTAAACTTGCCAGCAAGTTCTTTGGTCCTTTCATTACTGTGAATATGTTGTAAGGCAGATAATTCATTCAGGTGCTCTACAATATTCTGTACAGCTTCATTCGATACATGATACTTGGATAGAAGATTCAGAAACATAAGGCCAATTGACTTTTCGGCATTTATTATATTTATATTACTCTCTAGTTTAGCATTACTACTTTCATCAGTATGCTCTGCATTTCTGAATTGAACAGCTGGTGGTTCCATCGCTCTATCCATTGTATTACTCATAGTGCTAGAAATGGCTGAATTCGTAACGTTTGAATTGTGGTAATACATATTATGAATAGATAAACTATTTTTAGTCATAAATAACTTTGCCCTGCAATTCAAAGGACAAGACACAGTTTCACCTTGAGATAGGTGACCCCTTAAGTGTTTCGACATTGTTTTGAAGCATATATGGCTATATAAGCACCCTTCAGCTGTACACTTTAATACAATTCGTCCATCCACACCATACTGGGATGAATGACAGCGACGTAAATGTGCAAAAAACGTCGTGTATGTCCTAAACACGATTCGGCATCCATTTAAATTACATGGAAAAAGTTTGTTGAATCGATGTACATGAACATGAGATCGGTAGGCATCGATGTTCTCAAATTGCGCACTGCACATAGAGCAGGAGTTTGCCATTCCATCTGTTGAATTATAGACACCAAACAGTTAAAACGTTCACACATTTATTAGATGGAGTAGTTATTAGAATTTATTCACCATTGCACATTTTTAGGAACTTAAAAATCTGTATAAAATGTTAATTACGACCTAAGTAACAAAGGTAAACAACAGTGGCGCCTCGTAACAAAATTGACTAGTTGTGCACTGCTGATGTGGTATGATAGCAGATGTAACAGTTCGTTGTAAGTGAAAACTAAAGATTGAGGAATGGAGATTCACTTGTGCTTTTCAATACAATGAGTTAAAGATATACTTTCGGAAGGGATTTTTTATTAAACAAACAAATCTCAGAGCTGAGCTGAGTAATTCTTTCTCTTCTGGAATCTGTGCAGTTACTCATGTGCACGGAAAAGACACTAACACAGCGACAACAGATACTTGAAATTTTATGTTTGAGGTATATGATATGCGTGTAAATACATGCAATTTCGGTGCGATCCAACCTGCTTTCATCGAATAAATAATGATTCCAAAAAATTTTTGAATTTGAATGGGGTTGAGGAGGCAGCTCATTCTTTCTATTCGACCGGTTGTGAAGTGCACGAGGTGCACATGAGGACGAGACGCCACTGGTAAACAAACCGAGTTTTTTATTGCATTTTGTTGTGATTGCTCTAATAAACGCAGTACCCGAACACCGTTTCTCAATTCACTATAGTTCTCTACAAAATCTGTCAACACATTTGACGTATATAAAAAATCGTCATTTGGCAATGTTTTAACCAATGTTCCGAAGTATGAACAAAAGTGTATGCGCGGATAAAATAAATTTTCACGAAAAAGAAGATCTAGTATGCTATTTTGAAAGTGATACTAGCTGTAGAGTTGGAGATATTTAAGACTAGCTGTAGAGTTGGAAATTTTAAAGAAAACACGAATCGACCGTCAAGTTTTTCCACTTGATATGCAGAACTAAATATCACTTATGTTCTCGAGCAAAACTAGCTTTCACATAAGTGCGAGTAACAAAACGTCGAATGTACACTGCGACTTTCGCAAAACGACTTAAAATGCGACTTATGTATCAAGTTAACCAAAAAAACGACCTATCACACTATCCAAGGTACACGATCAAATTACAAAACAATTGTGCAATTATTTTTCAACATCGCTTTTCTCGGTTAAGTCGAAATGTTACATTCGTCATTTTGAAAATATTATGCAGAAAAGTAAATGTAATCAAAACATTATTTATGAAGATGCAAGTTGATTCATATATATTGTGACCTTTTACGATAGGAAACCAAATCATCATCTTGATTGAAATAATTCCGCCGGATGTCACACTGGTTACTGCTTGGTGGATTTTTACCGCCAGACCAGGTCGATCGTACTGTTATTATTAGCCAATTAGAAACCACTATCGACACTACACGGCTAGATAGCTCTTCTAGGAAAAGTGAGAATGACTGAAAATGAATTTCCATGGATGATCATCAGCCTACAAAGCTTTAAAACTTCGAACCCTACTAACGATCAGATAAGGCAAGATAAACACATCTCCAATAGAATATAAAAGTTGGAACGAGCACACTAATACCGACGACACGACCTGCCACTCATCTATGAAAACTGTATCGTAAATTTAACTACCCCTCAGTAACTGGAAATGTCTAATCGAAAACGCTAGTGAATTTTTTTAAACTGGCAGCACAAGTTGATATACTTATTGATTTTAAATAACAGCCACCATAACCTTGGTTACTGCATATCGAAGGCAAGATGAATGTAAACAAAATAAATTTCAGATCGGTTATTATATTACAGAACATTTTAATGGATTTACCTGACTCGAGCGGAATGTAAAAATTGAGGAGTACGAGTTATCTCTTTTATAAAGCCAAGGTCAAAATTCAGGTCTTGACTTGAAACCGTTGTGTGAGAATACTGTTTCCACTGCTGCGCAATCAACCAACAATTTTGACACCGGCATATTACACCGAATTCTATTGCCCAGAAAAGCTAGCAGTTGAAGTGTACGGATGAATCGCTGGAAGCAGATCATTGTCCTCGTTCGTTGGTTTCATCCATAGTTTCGATTAAATTCCGAAAATCGAGTTCATTTAAATGTATTTCTTCTTAATTTGGACAAAGTTCAACACTAATAGAACTGTTCCACCGATTTCAAAACATGTTTATTTGTTTTGGGGTTCCTTGGTAACTAGTCCATAGCAACTTAAACAGTGTTGCTCGAGATGATTATTTTTATCATTTACAAGGGGTCGCTAGATTTGTGGTAACTGACGGTGAATCGTTAGCGAACAGTTTTATTGCTGTTTTTTCTTCGGAGTGTCTGGTCGTGTCGTCGCTAATACGCTACGAATCCAGCAAGGCTGGAGTATCCGAAATTATTCTAAGGATGTTGGCACTGTGCTTACTTGCAATATTGAAGAAAAATCATTTCTCCATTATTAGAAATAAACAAAGCAAATTGATAAATTTACTTACATATCGTATTTCCCGGAGAATTACTTTTTTTCTTTTGGCTGTAACGTCTTCTCGAGCTTTTTCCGATACAGGTCCTGAAAACAGAGATAAAAAATTGTGTGTAAATATTTTAAATATAATAAATAATGTCAATTCATCTTACTTACTTGCAGGAAAGAACGCCAGATTGCAGATTGTTTTCCACCTACACAAATAATGGCGCACAAACAGAAACTCACAGCACTGCACTGGAAAAAAACATTCTTTTATTTAAAAATGCAATGTGTCGTGTAATATCACAATATTTCGATGGAACTAGAGATGTGCATAATTTTCAATGTAATAGCACATTCAAGCGTGTGACAGTACACATGTCATCGGATATAATTTTACACGAATGGAATTAAATTTACGTTATTATGCTTATTATCAATTTATTTTAATGAAAAGCATTTATACACAATTTTGAATGTGATATTATATCGTTTTTCCTACAAGAGTCAGACAAATTAATGTAATATGTTCAGTGCGATGTTTGGTTGTAATATTAGAAGTTTCGCATATTATCACTTTGGAAAAATGAAATATTGTCTCTGATTAACTATTACGTCTTCATTTTAAGCACATCGTTAGATTTTACATCTGCGATTATTACAATTCTTTTTGCTGTGTGCCGAAAGTCGCCATTTTGGATTTAGAAACGGCTTCTAACGTCGTTTTCTAACATCCACTCATCAGTTGACGAATCCTAGATTATTGCGTAAATGGAAGTTTTGATGTGATATTTGAGTTATTACAGATATAGTTAATTTACGCTGTTGGTAAACCCTATGCACTTTAAAAAGAGCATGATCCTAATAATGTTATAACTTTATTGATTCGCCTTTTCATTCAAGTATGATATTGAAATTTTTCAATATTTTGATTTTTTTTTGGTAAATTTCTTTAACTATTGACTTCACTTTTTATTGAAATAAAACTAGAAACTGCCCAAAAGTAGTAAATTTTTGCTGGTTGACAACTCTATACCCTTTTAAAGTACATGAATATAGTAAATTTTGTACTCTAAAGACATACTTTTTTATTCAAATACTATTTTACATTTTTTTTTTCAAAAATTGAAAATTTGCGCTTGTTAACAACCCTATGCATCTAGTAAATGTTTAAACGTTGTAATTTTCGATTAATATTCACTTCTTTTTCCATTAAATTCATGTTTGAAATTTTTTAAAAAATTGAGAATTTTCGTTGATTGACAACCCTAACCCGCGCGTTTTCATTGACATTGACTTTCTCCTTTTGCAATAATGGTATGAAATTTGAATATTTCATGGAACAGTATCGAGATGAAAACTATCACTAATGACGGCGTTTTGAATTTCTTCATGAAAGTTTATTGCCAGAAATGAAATTCGCACCGAAGACAAAATGCAGCCGATTCTATTGAGGACTATCATTCTATCGTTACATTCATCGCCCAACACGAGTAAGACTGTCGCCACTACATTCATGAAGCGACTTTCATCTGTTTGGTTAGCGCGACATTCATGTGTGACAGCCCGAATAGTAGGCAACATGAAATTTTCCAGCACACGACATTCAAAGTAAACATCTACAGTTTTAGGTACCAACATAGGAATTTCACATAAAACTGTCACGTGAAGGGACCGTTTCCAGCACTGATGGTGACTAAGTTTCAACTAGTTTACTTGAAAACAAGTTATTCACAAGTTATGAAAAGATAAGTTATTTCAGTATAGCATTACAACGTAACGACAACTTATTTTTAGTCGACTTTAGTAGAAACTGCGCTTTTTGAGTCATGCAAATGGTTAGATGTTAGTAACAATCACTCAAATATCTGGTTGCAAACTAGTCACAAACAAGCTAGCGTAACAAAAATTGTTACTTGGGCTGGAAACTATTTTTAGTCCACAATCAAAACCCTGTGCCAGGATCGAAAGATGGGTGGTGCGGTTATTGGCATATAAAGGAAGAGTTATTTATCGACCTGGAAAAACTAACATAGCTGACCCGTTATCACGATTAGCAGTTACTTCTAACGAGGTTAGCAAGGCTTTTGAAGAGTACACGGAACATTACGTGAATTGGGTAGCTGCAAATGCTGCCCCAGTCGCTTTGAAAATGGGGGAGATTGAGCAAGAATTTGAGGCAGACGGCCAAATCGAATCCGTCAGAAATGCATTACAGCAAGCCACACGGAGTGAAAATGCAGCTGCCTTTAAACTAGTTAAGCCTGAACTATGCTTCGCTGGAAAAATATTGTTACGCGGAACCCGTATAGTTATGCCTCAGAGTCTAAGGATGCGAACACTGTGCCATTAAGGTCATCCGGGTATGACGTTGATGAAACAGCGACTCAGAGCTAAGGTATGGTGGCCAAAACTAGATGCACACGTTGAGAAATACATTGAAAAGTGTCGAGGTTGTACACTGAGCTAAATTTTCTTTTTCACATTATATGATATTCTAATGATTTTGCACTATTAGCATTTCCAATAATAGTTACAAGATGTGTTCAACATCATGTCAAATATATGAGATATTCTTATGAAACATAAAACTCTTCTTAACGTTATTTTCACAAGATTTCCATATAACGAATGAAATTTCTAGTCTGAGTCAAATTTATCCACAAATCCGCACAACATACATTGGAACAATCTATGAAGCGCATATTATATTCACTTCGAATTTAAAATTTATTTATTTATATATTTATTTATATATATATATATATATATATATATATATATATATATATATATATATATATATATATATATATATATATATATATATATATATATATATATATATATATATATATATATATATATATATATATATATATATATATATATATATAACTTTCAATGGAGGTCATGCGAATAGCAGATAATTGCCAACTATTACTTTTCTTTGAGGATTCAAGCTGTACTAGTATTCCATTCGGTAAGGGAGCACCTCATGATATTTGCGAAAGAGAAGTGAGATCCCGAGACTGAAAATAAAAAAATTAATCTTACTACACAGATAGAGTAATGAAATGTACCGGATATATATTTCATGGTTCGTTAACGCTTATCCTTGAACGAAGTTGGATGAGCTGTCTTGTCAGCGATTTAAAATTACATTGAGATGCGAAACTTCCTGAAAAAAATGGTCTGGAGCAGTTGATGAATATCGAGGACACAACTATTCACGACTTTCATCGGATTTCCATATAAATTATATGGGATATTTTTATAACTTTCATTATGATAACGTCCATTTAGATTTGACGTACACATTAAATAAAGATAATAAGTTTCCATATAATTTTTATGAATTATATTCTGCGTATGATTCATATGACAAATCTAATGAATATAAATAAGATTTTCATTTCAGTGTACGTTAATAGCAGCGCCGGCATCACCTGAGCCAATGAAACGAAGAGACCTACCATCTGGGCCTTGGCACCACTTAGCAGTCGACTACCTTGGTCCACTTCCAACGGGCCACTATTTATTTGTAGTGGTTGACTACTTCAGCCGTTATATAGAAAATGAGATCATGAAAAAAATTGACTCCGGTGAAACAATAAAACGATTGGCTTCAATTTTCGCTCGATTTGGTATACCAATTTCCGTCACAGCCGACAATGGGCCACAATTCACTAGTGATGAATTTCAAGATTATTGTATGTCGAATAACATCAAATTGATAAACACTACTCCGTAATGGCCCCAGCGAAACGGTGAAGTGGAACGGCAAAACCGATCAATTTTGAAAAGGCTTTCTATCAGTCAGGCTACAAACACGTACTGGGAAAGTGAAATAAATAGGTACATATTGATGTATCGATCTTCACCACCACTGAAATGCTATTCGGTTATAATATCCGTGACAAATTGCCTTCCATACATCTACCGAAGGGAGTCGATGAAGAGATAGTTGATAGAGATAAAACGAAAAAGGATAAAGGAAAAATGTATGCTTATCAACGGCGGAATGCCAGACTAAACAACATAACCGAGGGAAATGAGGTGCTGCTAAAACAGATGACCAAGAAAAACAAACTAACGCCGAATTTCAGTCCAGAGGTCTTCAAAGTGATCAAAAGAACAGGTGGAGACGTACTGGTTGCTTCAGAAGAGTCGGGAGTAAAATATCGCAGACATGTGTCTCATTTACAGCGCATAAACAAGGATAACGAAAACTTTAGCGCAGAATTGGATACAAGCAACCCAGCATCATCCTCGGGAATATCTTGTAGCTATGAAGATAACGCTTCGAGATCTACGCCGGTCTTGGAGCCTAGAACAAATAGGGCGGCAAGACAACCAGTATAACTGCAGGACAATGAATCTGACGTTTAAACCGAAAGAAAAGAAAAAAAATAAAAAGAGAAAAGTAATGTAGTGTAATAACACAGCAATATAATCGTACCGCTGAAGGTTTAGGTGTTGGTGTTGGTTGACGAGTAATAAAAAGGTAGAAGTATTATAGACAGCAACCGGGAACGACGTGTTTGATTTACTTCTACGATACTACAACTATCTGCTGTATTTTCGGTAAACCGACAAGCTATTGTGAGAGAATCGACCTAAAATTCTCTAATTTTCGTGCAATAAACAAGGTAAACCGTGAAACAATTGCATTACTAATTCCTTGTTTACGTTGCAATCAGCTGATTTTGAATTTCCGATTTAGATCTCAACAAGATGGCGTCGTGACAGGGGGCCGCTTAATACAGATTTAACCAAAAGTAAGAAAGAAAAATATCAAACTTTTCCGTCTGAGCCCTTTATTAGTATTTGATTGCAGTGACGACCCAAGTAACCATATGCATTATATCACCGCACATTTACAACTCTATTTTTACCATGTTAATGTATTATTACACTAATCCAACATACTTTAAAGCAATGTGCATTAAATTTGCATTCAAAACGTAATTGAACTTTATTTTACAACAACCTTCCGCGGTGCTATATATCGACATTCAATGCTATATTTTGGAGCAACGAAACTATAAGAGTAATAATCATATAAAAGTCGAAAAATCACCATTTTCAGCTCAATAATAGCATTGTACAAACATGTATAACTCCGTTGCATTTAATCAAATTTTACGCGAATTCTTAAAGCTGAATTAATGTAAAGTTAGAAAGCGTCGTTGTTACTTGGGGAGGTAAATGTTTATAAATCAACGAACAAATCACAAATTAAAATGGAAACAGTTTGTGCAAATGTTTGATGGTGAACCAAATAATGATCACTGAAATAAATTTGTATTATAATTTGAATAATCTATTGGAATCATCATCATTTTATTGAAGAAATTTCATATGATTAGTGAATACAGATAAATACTGATTTTTTATACGCTCTTTGAACATAACTCATGGCTTGAATTGCGTTTACTCAAATTCATAAACTGGAACAATATGTCAAAATTTGAGTATGTATTTGAGAAATATTTACTAAAGCCATGAGTCCTCTCGCATTTATTCATACATTAGAGAAAGCGTTGAGTTTTCAAACATTTGAGTGATAAATACTTCTAGCAGTTCAGTGCGTTTTCTTTATTGGAATATTCGTATCGAATTTAAGAATGCAAGAATACGCCGTTTTTCAATACCGTTTCTAGATTTTGAAATCTTGGATCTTCAGTCATAGATGTGTTCTATAGTAATTTTGTGGTTTCAATTATGCTAAGAGAGATCCTACATAAGGATATCAATATCGTTCAATTTTGATTCCAATGCGGTCAAATTGAACGGTTTTCAATCACTTTTTTGCTCTTCCTATTTCTCGGTTAATTTTTCAAAAGTGCGTATAAGTAAGTGACAGTTTCTCTTTGTTTACTTTCTCTTCTATTAATTACCGAGCGGTTTCCACGTTTATCACTGAACTCTTTGCATGAAATGATAGCCGAAACTTTCGACTTTCAAACAGAATAGTGATATCGAAGAAAATCTTTTTAATCACATCACAATAATCGAAAGAGAGAGTGATTAAAGAGAAACTGTCACTTGCTTATACGCCCTAATGAAAAATAAACCGAGATTTAAAAGAAAGAAGATTAATTTTAATTAGAGAGTCCTTTCATATAAACATTAACGAAAAAAAATTTAATTTTTTTTGATAGCAAAAAACTAAAATTTTGAAAAAAATATTTCTGTATAAAATGTTTATTACGACCTAAGTAACATAGGTAAACAAACCGAGATTTTTATTGCATTTTGTTAGGAATGTCCTAATACACGCACTACCCGAAAACTGTTTCTCGATTCACTATAGATTCACTAAAAAATCTGTCAACACATTTGACGTATGTCGAAATCAATGAAAAATAATCATTAATGCTACTTTCGTCAATTGGCAATGTTTTGACCAATGTACCGAAGCATAAACAAAAGTGTATGCGCGGACTTACGACAAAATAGTTTTTCACGAAAAAGCGGATCTAGTGTGATATTATGAAAGTGAGACTTGCTGTAGAGTTGGAGATATTTATTGGGATCGAGTTGCTATGAAGCTTGTTGAAAAATACGCTGATTAATTTGGAAAGAAACTGTTTTGTTTCCAATCGTAGAAACCGTTATGAATCCTTCGTCAAACAAAAGCGAAAATTATCAAAACACACTAAAAACGAGTCGACTGTCTTTTTTCCACTTGATAAGTAAAACTAGCTCTTGTTTTCGAGCAAAACTGGCTTTCACACAAGTGCGAGTAACAAAACGACGAATGAACACTGTGACTTTCGCAAAACGACGTAACTAACAGAAGCAAAACGACTTATGTGTCAAGTCAACCAGGATAAAACGACCTATAATCAGTGATGCCACTTTTCCCTGAGGTGAAATCCGTAGATTTGGTTCCAAGTGTACTTATTCTCATATATTTGCGTTAAATTATTATTGTTGTTATGTCGCTTATTTAAACACGTGCGTGAAAAGCTTGGTGCTCTGAGCCACAAAACCAAAGATGAAGATGGTGTAACGATATTTCAAGTGTTTTTTCCGAATAATGGCCAGTAAGTCATTGGTCAACATCCCCTTTGAAGAGTAATTTCAGAAGCATTACGATCAATTACACGAAAGATAAAACATTTCCTTTCCGATTACTGTTATAACTGACTACAAGTGAGAGCCAAGTCATCCAGAATCTTTCTTCAAAGTGAATGTTGACAGATGGGTAATAGGCCATGTTCAGAAAAAAAACGCGAGATTTAATTATTTACCGAAGATATCTGGAGAAATAATGCGAAATCCGCAGATTTCAAGAGGTTCATCCGTAGATCCGTATAAAAGGCGGAAATCCGTAGATCTACGGATAAATCCGTAGGGTTGGCATCGCTGCCTATAATACTGTCCAATGTACATGATCAAATTACAAAACGACGTAAGTGTCGTTTTTGCCTAAAAGTTATCTTTGTAGTTGAAAATTGTGAATTAGTCACTATGATACGTTGCACGCATTCAAATTGGACGATTTAGTGAAGAGATGAAGTTGTTTCAATTACTCATTTTTAAATAGGATTTAAAATTGTGCGATTATTTTTCAACATCGCTTTTCTCGGTTCAGCTGAAATGTCACATACGTCGTTTTGAACATTTTATGCAGATTTATTCCTTATTTTGAGTAAAATACACTCAAATTTTGACAGCTTCGTCCCATACTCAAAAATGAGTAGATAGGTGTAACTCTAGCAGAGATGCCAGATATTTTCATAGAAAATCAGTAGTACCCAAAATGAAAAATCTGTATTTATCTGTATCCACTATAGAATCGAAATATTTATAATAAAAATTTGTTGAGGTAATGTTATTCCTAAAATTTATGGTTTTATAATGAGAAATTGAATGAGTGCTCAATATTCATATCATTCTACAACGACGATATTAAATGCTTTCAAATTTTCATCACCAATCGGAATCAACAAAACATAATTTCAATTTCGTATACTTTCAAAATATTGGCTTGATGAGTTGATGTACACTCAAAATAATAATCATATTATAGTTACGTGAAAAGTTATGTGAATATTTTCCACCCTACTTTTCACGTAGGTTTTAATGGACTGGCATTTAAAAGCTGTTCAATGCATAATCCAGTAAAAGTTACGTGTTTCATAGGTAAAATGTAATGTACTGTTCATATCACATTTATCTACAATTTTATATATTGGTTGAAGTCGAAAGGGAGATTCCAGATTTTGATATAAATCTGTGAAATGAAAAAATGCCATGAAATATAAAACATTTATTTCAGAAAATTGTCATATAATTCCAATGCCTTAAAAAGCAACTAATAACGTCGTGGTATCTCAAATCGACAAGCCTCCAGAAATCGTTTATGTTGTCACTGCCATCCAACCGAAACCGAAGTCGAGATCCAAGAACTCCCACAAAACTACCGATGCAGGTTGAAGTCGCATTACATTGTTCCAGTGTCTCTAGCTTCATACCGACGGCCTGTTTGAAGCATTCGGCAGGAGCGGGTAAACTTCCGGACTCACGCAGGCACTCGGTCCAGTTGAACACATGGAAACTTTCATACTGGAATGGTCCGGTCGATGGAGTAAAAAATTGTAATTAAATAACTATTCTCGTAAATATTTACACTACTTACACTTCGAGAGCCACTGCTCGCCACTTTCAAAATCGAGTTTTTCACACTGGAAATTCACGTAGATTGTTTGACGTTTGGTCAATTCACGTAAACCTTTTGTGATGGCTATATTCATTTTAGGGGATGTTCGTATAACATTCATTTTCGTCACGTAAAATGATTAAATTGACATTTGAAACCATTCTACGTGATTTTTTTTTTTGAAGTGAATCGAACGTGAATTTTTATTTGAGTGTAGGATCTCAGCGCTCAACCAAAGACATCATATTAACAAGATATCCAGCTCTCACATTTCCCGAACAAATCTTTGGCAACATCCTTTTTTGCGACCATGGCGCCCTCAGGCGAGTCCGCATCGAATTACTTACATAGAAGTAGTGGAGAGAAATGTCAAATTCGTACGCGCCAAAATAGCAGCACTGCGCACCCATACAATTGACATGACATGTTGAATGAGACGCCGTGCGATGGCGTTGCTGAACTGAAGATTGAGATCGCTCCAAGCTGATAGGGTCTGGCTCAACTTAAACTATCAACACCATTTAAAGATTTTTAGATCAATTTGTGATTCGTCGATTGATTACAAAACTCTCATCTCGTTACTACTACCATAGAGAGCTCAGACGAACGAAATTATTTTATTCTTTCCTTTTTTTTTGGAAAATCTGTATGAATCTGTATTAAGTTTTAAAAACCTGTACAAAATCTGTATGCTGTATGAAATCTGTATGTGCATGTAAAAATCTGTATAATACAGATAAATCTGTATAAATGGCATCTCTGAACTCTAGTTCAGAGTACACTGAACTAAATAATGTTAGATTTGGACTATAATAAGCTGTGGTTCATTCTTACAACAATTGTTATTAGTAACCGTTTGTCGTGTATATTTAAAATCAATACATCTAGTAGGCCATCGGGAATACATAATAAAATTTTCTCATTCTAGAATAAATGGTTGATTAAAGCAGACTCTTTTTATTTCCTCTGCATAGGATTTTCCTAATAGGTTATGGGCCCAGCACGCTTCCACTGCGCCACTCTGCTTCCGACTTCGTCTTCAGAAAATACACCCACATTTTCCTCGATTTATCATCAATAAAAACAATGTAATACTTATTTCCACCAAGAGAGTTTACTTCCATAGGCCCACATATATCAGTGTGAATAATATCAAGAACTTCTGTCGCACGTGAACCTTTCTTGCTAAAAGGATGCCTGCAATGTTTTCCCATTGGACACACTTTGCAATCGCTCATATCAGTATCTGCGATAGAAACCCCGTCTACTAATCCATTAGCTAGCTTGCGAACACCTTTCAAATTTAGATGACCAAGCCTCTGGTGCCACATCTTCAAAGTTACCGCTGATGAACAAGCTAACGCACTGTTCGAGTTTTGTTCAAGCTTGAATAAATCATTATCGTGTTTAGCCGTTGCTACGGTACTTCCTTTTCCATCAATCACCTTGCATCCGGTGTTTGAGAAAACAACTATATACCACAGACTAACAGACATGACAGTATGAGTAAATTCTTATAAAAATCATTTTTCGTGATGCACTAGTTCCACCTATATTGTACTGCGCGAACTATTTACTATCGGTACACCCCTTGTGTTACGAAAAATTTTTTTTACTAGTTGGTTTCCCCTCGTTTGTCAACACCGATCAGCTGCTTGCAGGGTTGCCTGATTTTATCGAAATATTTGATAATGAATCGTCATAATAAATTATTGGATTACGTTGATAATATATTTAACTTTCTTAGCGATGTTGGAAGGTAAACATTTATTTTTCTCAACGTTGTTCATCTAGACTATTTTTTATTGTGTTGGTAATTTTCACCCGAAAGTAAGTGACGGCAGACCAGAAGCAAGTAAATATTGTAACAGAACGGGTTCGATTTTGTATTGCGTTGTAGAATGAGAAGTAGGCACAATTCTGTATATAGTTTTGGCAATATGTGATTAATCTGTATCCTGCATGAAATTCGCATGGAGGTATACAAATCAATACATTACAGGTAATTCTGTATGAATGGCAACTCGGTTGGTAAATGAAAAAAATAAACACAGTCTAGATGACAGACACGATGTATTTGATAGGGTAACGTAGCGCCATCATAACATATGCGAGTACTGTCCCAACTAAAGGAATATTCGAAATGACCGTTTATATGGTTAAAAAATCTACTTTGAGTGTCCTGTCTGTTAGTCTGTGTATATACACCTTTCTAACAATCTGGTTTACGGAAAGAAGATTAACTGATAAATCCGGGATAAACTGTACTTCTTCCACTGCAATACTGTTCGGTTGATATATTGGACGCAGAATAGTCGAGCCGATGCCCGTTATATTCATATTGTTTCCGTTAGCTGCAACGACAGTTCCGTTTGAAGGTTTCAAATTGTTCAATATCTCACGATGACAGGTCATATGAACACTTGCTCCGGAATCAATGAACCAGTCATTGTTCTTTGTTGACGAAAAACTAGATAAAACAGCACAAAACGTGTTTTCCTTTCCTGAATTTCTACATTCACGAGCAATATGACCGAATTTGTGACACTTGCGACATTTGGGTCCTTTTGGAGAATTATTGTTTACCTCACATTTTGGTTTAAATCTGGAATTTTCAGTACTTCTGCTTGCATAATCAAAGTGCGATTTGCGTGGCTAAAAATAATGGGTATACACCACGAACAAAACATATAGACATTCGACATCACTTCATTCGAGATGCGCTGGAAGAAAACATTGTTAAACTAACGTATGTGAGCACAGAGCAACAAATTGCTGATGGTCTAACAAAACCACTAGATCGTATTAAATTGGAACGCAACCGATTGGCGATGGGAATAAATGCATCATCTTAAGGAGGTGTGTTAGATTTGGACTATAATAAGCTGTGGTTCATTCCTACAACAATTGTTATTAGTAACCGTTTGTCGTGTATATTTAAAATCAATACATCTAGTAGGCCATCGGGAATACATAATAAAATTTTCTCATTCTAGAATAAATGGTTGATTAAAGCAGACTCTTTTTATTTCCTCTGCATAGGATTTTCCTAATAAATAATAATGTAGCATTCACCTGAAAAAATACGTAAATATTTTCCACCATACTTTTCAGGTGAAATTGAAGTGCTACGATCACGAAATTCAATTTCAAATGGCTCACGTGTAAGTTACGTGATTTTCATATAAATTTCACAGAATTTGCAACCTGAGACTAACGCAATTTTCAGGTAATTTGCATCAAACGCTCCAATGATTTACAAATTAAGATAATTTCGCAACTACGTGATTTTCTGTTGAATCTGATTGTATTTTCGAGTGTATCTTATGCAAACTAAGTGTTTTTTAAGTAAATTTCATCAGGTACTTGATGATTTTTATATTGAAATTACTTAGAACCTATAAGATTTGACTAGTAAGAATAACATTATATTAATTTTTTCAAGTGCATAGTAAATTTGCTTGATATTTATTTTTCGGAAAATAATAAAGAACATACAAATATAACATTTTGAGATCTATTTTTATATAAAATCGATACAGAAAGTGTTCTTAATTCTAGACATATAACGATTACTTACATAATGCAATGTTATTGGAGTTGTGCTGAACAAATCAATGTTAATTAGATCAACAATAGAATCGCGGGACCAGTTTTCAGTACGGATTTTTGTAATACACGTACGTTTTTAATATTTTATTGACGAACTTTTTGTTTCCCAATAATTTTCTACGCGAGTCAAAACATATTGGTCATTTATCAATCACCGTATTCAACGGTGTATCATTCAGAGTTAACCATTAATGAGCATCAATCGATTGTTCACAGATAGTATCGGCGTCGCACAATATTTGTATCGGTTTAAATTTTTTCGAATATTCTTCTTCTTTTGCGTCCATTTTTCTCTTTTTCTGTTTCAAATTACCAATTTCATTTTTTATTTTTCCTCCATGGTTGCGGTGATCTCCGGATCGAGGTATGTAGTAACTCTCCTAGAATATAAAATATTTCTTTTCGAGCTCTACATTTTTCATTTCATTTGTATACCTTGCGTTCAAATTTGAAGACAGTTGTTATAGCCAAAGCATACCGCTCCAAATCATCTTGCCGAAGTTGATTTTTGGTTGCGAGATGGTATTTGGCAATGACACCCGCCAAAGTTGTTTTGCTTCACTTAGTTCACCAAGCGTTGATCGATATAAAATTTATTTACCTTCTTCTGTCGTATCCAAAAGAGCTGTCAACAATCTAGGAGAAAATCCAGTCGAAGAAGAGACAAACGAAAGGTTTGTTGTTCTGTTTTTCGGCTTCGTTCAATTCAGGGTCAGGGTTAGCATCACCTGTAAATTATTTATTGAAATGAATCGTATTTTAGCGTGATTTCAAAATAAACAACCTGAACTTTGAACAGGTACTGTGAGCTGGTATGCCGTGTGTAATCGCTTTTTAACTGGCAAACGTGTCGGGCTTCGATCGGGAAGGAAATTGAGGTTTGGTAAATTACTACCTGATTTATGTTTGGCAGATTCCGATTTACTGGAGTAGGGCGTATTTATTTCAATTTCTTGTACTTCTCCGGTAAGTTGTACGTTGCTGGTCAACGCACTAAGTATAGCTACCTTTTGCTGAGAGTATAAACTAAGAGATAAATGTATGTAAATTTAATTGATAACTTACGTTTCTTTTACGCCAGGAGCTTATAGTTCCAAATAGCACGTCAATTTTTCAATCGATGTCCATTTCATTCAAATGACTTTGGAATTCTTCCACCGAAAAAGTAATCAGCTCGAACAAACCAATTCCGCATTAAATTACATTATATGAATGAATATAATTTATAAATAATAAATAAAGTTCAATACCATCAACTTACGATTGAATTCAAGTAGATTTGCAGGAAATTCCAAATCATCCAGCAGTGCCGGTTGCGCACATTCATTTGACGCCATCTTGTGATTGTGAAATACAAGACAATTTTCATACCGTATGATCCAGTAAAAGTTACGTGAATGTCATTTAATTTTCAATAGAATGCACTATGATATTCACTTGCGAAGCCGTTGGATTCTAATAATATTTCTATGCATTTTATACAGTTCACATAATATTCATAAAACATTTATAAATCGCTCATCACATGAATTTTCAGGTGAAAATTACGTTTAAAGTTTTTTAATGAATTTGAGTGGTGTGTCACTCAATTTTGAGTTATGTTCAATGAGAGCATGAGATATACAGACTTTCTATGAAAATATCTGGCATCTCTGTTATCAAGTACAAATCTTCAGGGATGTCAGGTTCACAGATTAATCTGTGTTTCACAGATTTTGAGTTTTCTGCACAGATTTTCACAGATTTTTGAAAATGCTCACAGATTTTCACAGATTCTTGAATAAATCACAGATTTTGGAAATCGAGTACAGTTTAGCACCAAAAAGTTACACAGCGTGTTGGTTGTGAGACCTTTTTTTTTTTTCTCACTAAATTAAATTCGATCAAGCAGAAATGGGGACAGAAATTGGGGATTTGACCACAGATTTTTGAAAAAATGACCTGGCATCTCTGCAAATCTTGGTTGATTTGCATTAGGGCGTATAAGCAAGTGACAGTTTCTCTTTGTTTACTTTCTCTTCTATTTATTACCAAGCGGTTTCCACGTTTATCACTCAAATCTTTGCATGAAATGGTACCCGAAACATTCGACTTTCAAACAGAATAGTAAAATCAAAGAAATTCTTTTTAATCACATCACAATAATCGAAAGAGAGAGTGATTGAAGAGAAACTGTCACTTGCTTATACACCTTAATGAAAAATCCACCGAGAAATTTCTAGATAAATGAAGACAAGCATGAGAATAGGAGCTAAATGCAAACGACAGTTTCTCTTTGTTTACTTTCTTTTGGGAGTAATACGGTAAAATCAGTAATCTTTCCATCTAACACTTCACATAGGATAATAGCAAAAAGCATCAACTTTCGATATGAACTGTAGAATTAGTTGGAAATTACTGGAATTTGCCATAACAATTGAAAGAGAAAGTAAACCAAGGGAAACTATGTCATTTGCACTTGGGACCTTTTCTAATGTTCATCGAGAAATTCCGATAAATCCATTACCTTAAGAAAATCGGAATAAATGGCATCTCTGCTTGATAACGGAATCAGTGCTGTCAACTATACCGATTTATCGGTTTTTATTCCGATTTTTGCACTCAATACAGGAATACGGATGTGCTCTCTCAAAATACCGATATTTCAATTTTCATACAGATAAATACCGATTTTCAGTTTTTGTGTTTGTTTCCATAAGGGTTAACCAGGTTGAGCGACCATTCCAGTCGCTCAACCTGGTTAACCAGTTTCCTCACTGAATCGATGTTTGATTTCTCGAGATAGATATTGTACAGATAGATTTGGAAGCAGATCTCGGTTAATTTTTCAGAAGGCCGTAAAAGCAAGTGACAGTTTCTCTTTGTTCACTTTCTCTTCTATCAACTAGGGTAACAGAGGTATTTTGACCCATTTTAGGATTGATTTGATTTTGCCCCACTTTGTAAAAATATCCACCAAACAGCAGCGTACCGAAAAAATTTTACTCCCGGGGCAATTAGGGTAACAGAGGTATTTTGGCCCATTTTAGGATTGATTTTATTTTTGCCCACTTAGTAAAAATATCCATCAAATGTTGTAATATCTTCGAAAACTCCTTTCGCAATAGGCAATTTAATGTGATTAGCTTCAAATTGATGCAACATGGGTTACCTAACATTAATTAAATCCATGAAGTTTGTTAGGTGGACCAAAATACCTCTGTTACCCTAGTTAATGTGATTAGCTTCAAATTGATGCAACATTGGTTACTTAACATCGATTAAATCCATAAAGTTTGTTAGGTGGGCCAAAATATATGAAGTGGCCAAAATACCTCTATTACCCTACCAAGAGGTTTCCACGTTTATCACTAAACCACAAACGAATTTCCAGACATGACAGTCACGATCTTTTTTTGGCGCACATCTACGGTCCTCCGTGAAACTGGCACCAATGGTGATAAATTGGTTGCACTGCTGAGTTCCCATCATCGCATTCATAATGCAAATGTCATACCGTAAGAACCCTTTCGATACGTTAGCTCATTTGTATATATTGAGATTTCATGGCACACTTTGGTCGAAACGATAACAATGCAATTAATCTCGCGCTCCACCAAGCGGTGAGTGCGGTCATTTTAGAAAGTACCGGGAACGGACCAGATTTTTTTTTAATATTTGTATGCACATACATGTCTTTATTATTTATCTTTGACTAAACTCTGCATAAAATGATACCCGAAACTTTCGACTTTCAATCTGAACTGTGAAATCCAATTACCGATAATTATATTTTGAAACATAAATACCGATTTTCAACGTGGAACGAACTTTTTTTGCTTACAAAACAAGTCCTCATTAAATAGATTTTTCGAAATAGATATTGTTCAGATCGACTTTTCCTAGAACAGATTTTTGATAAAAATAATTGGCAGCTCTGTTCTTAGCTCATTTTTGTTGCGATAAAGAAGAACCTAATAGTAGTGATTCGTACTAACGTCGTAGGGATCGATAACATTCAAATAAACAATGAGTAGTGCTGGTAACTTAACATTCCGAAGGTTCTTGGATTATTTCAAAACCCACGTTAATCCTAATGATCCACTTCCAATTCGGGTGCCTGGGTATAATATCACAACTGACGAAATGCCTGGAGAGGTTATCGATTGGACTCAACAGTATCTATTACAAATGTAAGTATTTGCAATGGGAGTTTAGTTTTCAGTGCCAGATTTTGCGCTGTAATATTGTCATAGCACTTGCACCAATTTACAAAATGAATGAGCCAGCATCGAAAATTATTTTGAAATTCGTAGATTCTATTAAACTTATACCGAGATCAAACAAATTTAAAATAAAACCAACATTAAATCAAGACCAAATTAATAACTGCCATCAAATTTACTTGTTATACCAATGGATCGCTGTCAAAGAACACGAAAAGCTGAATCGGACAGCATAGTCTAAGAGAAGCGAGCAATTTACGGCAAATCAAAGAGATCATGTCAAAATAGAATCTGATCATTTAGGCATAACCTCCTTTCTGATCGAGTCAGAGATGCCTTTTATGGTTCTATAACATTTCCCCGAAAACCATTCTCCAGAATATAAAAAACCGAAGCTTTTTCCCCAGAAATTTATTACCCAGAAAGTACTAATCTCCAGAAATACAAACTCTAGAAAGTAAGAAAATCCAGATAAAAAATCCCAGAATGTACCAAAGTCCAGAAAACCATACACTCGAAGGCATTAGTCGCTAAAACAGTATTATTGGTATAATATCGTTTGGCATGATGGTTATTTGGTATAATAGTTATTTGGCATAACAGATAAACATGCTGCTTAATAGAATTTGTTCTAATTTACTGCGATTTTGAAAGGTCTAATGCGGCTACGCCTCATCGTTTTTAATAACCTGCTGTCCGACCTCGCTGCCGCTCGTTCGGACTTAACTGAGGGATAGCTCCTAGCTTTGGGTAATCCGGGCAAACGCACGCAACTAGACAGAGGTGATTTCTGCGGGGGCGCTGCCCCCCCGCAGTGGCCGGCGCTTCCGACGGCGGGTCGCCGGCGCACTCGCGGCCTTCGGCCGTCTCGACCTGAATCATCTATGACGAACAGAATATTGTGTAAGCATTGAATAAAATAATTATATAAAATGGTAGTGTGCTATTTACTACCCTTTATCACTAGACCGAATTAACGACGAAAGGTTAGCTTGCTACTATAAACTATATGCAGAAACAAATATCCAATTTAAAGAAGCTATGTTTGAATTTAAATAAATATAGCTAAATGATTTCATACCCGGTATATATTTTTGATTATTTTTTTATCAAACTCGTTATTTTCAGAACCCTCTTTTTCAGACTAACAAAGCTTGAAATAAGTATAGTTGCCTTGGAAATTACAGTTAATGAGTATTCACGAAATTTTCGCGAAAATTATTTTCGTTGGACAGGTTCATTCTAGTCAGGCGCGTACCCAGAAAAAAAATTCGGGGTGTGTTTTCATAATATTGGGGAGACCGGGGCTAAATCGGACAATTTTTAGAAATTGTAAAAACATTCATTAAAACTGGGTTTTTATCGAAATCATTTCTACCGCGTAATCTCCAAGCGCGTTTACAAAGTCAATCTATGAATTAAAATATTAGCAGGTTGATAAGATATTTAAGCTGTCCAGTTTAACAACGTGTCCGGTCTAACTCCTGTATCCCCTAATAATTTCTTAAGTTTCGGAGGGGGTTTAATCTCTCCCCCCATGTATACGCGCCTGATTTTAGTAGATGCTTTTCTGGTAAAAGATCTGTTCCTATGTTGTTTCTGTATTATTTTCCATTAGAGCAACTTCAGCAGCTGCAAGATTCATATGGGTGGTCTATAATGTAAATGAAACTGAAACAAACGTATCCCCAGCAATCCGTTTTAGTTTTAATTATTCGACCAGTTCCACTGTCAAATTTAAAACTGGTATACATTGCCGTTCTATTTTTTCTATATTTGAAACACAGATAAAACGCTGCTGGGGCCGCCAGTTTATTTTGTTATAATTTCTAGATTTAAATTTTAAAACTGACATAAATTATGCATCTAGAACTAGAACACTCCTGAATATGCCCTAACTGTTACCATAATATTTTTCTGAGTGCAGATAAAACGATGCTGGGGCTGCCAGTTTATTTTGTTATAATTTCTAGATTTAAATTTTAAAACTGACATAAATTATGCATCTAGAACTAGAACACTCCTGAATATGCCCTTATGGGGAAACAGTTTCTAGGTATTTGCTTCTTCTGGGAGATGGTATTCTGGGGAATGGTACATTCTGTTGTATGTCTTTCTACTAATTGATACCTTCGTGACTATGGTTTTCTGGAGAATGGTACGATCTGGGGAAAATACTTCGTTGCTTTCTTTTCTGGGAAATGGTTTTCGAGAGATTGTCGTACAACCGCCTTTTATACAGATTTTTACCTGCGCATACAGATCTATTGCAGAATACAGATTTCATAAATTTAATACAGATTTATACATTTCACCAAAAAGTACTAAAAAAATTAAACCTCTCCGTATAGCTATCTTAGTTTTTGATTACAGTGATGAGATAAAAGTTTATTAATCAACTGACAAATCATAAATTAAAGCGGGAATCTTTGTGTGGATATTTGATGATCAACACTTCAAGAACTTTTTTGATGTAAATATAAACTGGAAATTCTCTCCCATTGGTTGGTGGGCTTGACGGTATGGCAAACATCATCACACACAATCAATTCACGCGTTTTTTTATAACGGCCAATAAGCCACCTGTCAACTTCCGCTTTCGAAATTGCAGGCGAGCTATGAAAGATAGAGTATTAAATTTAACACCAGAAGAAAGAGAAAACGTGAATTGAGTTTGTGTGATGATGTTTACCATACCGTGAGGCCCACCAATCAATTAAGGGAATGCTTCGTTAAAACAGCAGTATTGAACCATTTCCAAACTACTTCTATGCGTTATTGCTTCTTAGAGGCGAGGCCAAAACTTTATATTCGATTTTATCGCAATTCATTTATTGAAAGTCGAGTGATCGGTAAAATAACATGGTGACTCTACTAATGAGATGACTATTGGCACACTAGTTTTAGTTAGGATCTATTAGAGTAGAAATAGTAACTCAATGTTGTGATGCTTGCATGTGGAATACATGTAGGTATGTACACACTTAATTTTTTTAGCTGAGTCTCGGCATAAAAAATGCCGAGATTCGCACAGCTGAGTAATCAGCAATCATCTCGGCAAAAATACAATTACTGAGCGTCTCGGCACCCTCAAATTTGACAAACGTCAAATATTGCCGAAATCGTCAGCATAAGATTTACTGTTTTCTCAGTGAAACGTTCACTGAATATTCGGCAATCCAATAGAACGAAAAAATGAAAAAATAAATTACCGAATCATCAGTAATTAAAAATCTAGTCAATTTTTTTGTTGCCAGTATAGCTTAAAGCCTCTACCTGAAAACATGTAGCTTGAAAAAAGCGGCGTTTCCGGATGCGGCCACCTTGAGTTGAGATGAAAATATGAAAATAAATAAATATATATATATATATATATATATATATATATATATATATATATATATATATATATATATATATATATATATATATATATATATATATATATATATATATATATATATATATATATATATATATATATATATATATATATATATATATATATATATATATTGATTTTTGGCTTACAAAAATGTTCAATATTTAATTATGCATATACGGTATTGATAAAAAAATAAACTTACTTTGATCTATTGAATTATTCCATGCATTGGGTTATTTTTTCGCATATCCCCCAAAGTTTTGTCTCGAGGACGCTTTGAGCCCCGCGTTGGGTGTTTTTTCCTTATAATTGCGAGTGCTCAGATAAAGTCGCTTTTTATAAAGCGAAACATGTCACTATATTCATTCAATATTTTTACTTGCAAGTGGTTCTTCCAAGATTATCCATTTTGTCACTCGAGAATTTCATCAGAATCGCGCAATGCGAAGCGAAAATGTAACGCGGCAATAAATGACAGCTGTCGTGCTGAATCTCGGCAACAACTAGCGCATATTCCGAAATCTCGGCAAACGTCTCTGCTGATGTCGGCATATCTGTTGTTTACTGATAAATTCAGTAAGCAATTATGCCAAATTCCGGCAAAGTGAAGCATTTTATAAAAATATAAGTGAATGCATTTAACGAAGTTCAGAAACATGCGTATTGATTACTGTGCAATCAGCAAATTTACGTGTTGCTGATCAGTTTCGGCATTTTATTATGCCGAGCTCAAGAAATGGTTTTAAGTGTGTAATTTCTCAACATTATAAACACGCCATTCAGGATCAGAAATTCATTTTATTAACACTTAAAGGAGGCTTACAAATTTGTTGCCAGTAGTGCTCAAAGCCTCTAGGCAATAAATGACAGCTGTCGTGCTGAATCTCGGCAACAGCTAGCGCATATTCCGAAATCACGGCAAACGTCTCTGCTTATGTCGGCATGTCTGTTGTTTACTGATAAATTCAGCAAGCAATTATGCCAAATTTCGGCAAAGTGAAGCATTTTACCGAAATATCAGTGAATGCATTTAACGAAGTTCAGAAATGGTTTTAAGTGTGTATGCATGAAAAATTGGAAAATTTTTTAATTAACACTATTATATACAAAATGAAACATTGGTAAGAACAAAAACACCACTGCGTACAACAAACTTTTACATTTAAGGAAATAAAATAACATATCATCAAAAGTACGGAGTGGAAATACAGTAGAATGACAACAAAAGACACTTACGAAACACAGTTGAATAGAATCACTGGAATTAAGGTATAATGTAAGAAATTCAATATTCACCCTCCCGTGTTTGATGGGCTTGACGGTATTGCAAACATCATTAGATACGATTAATTATTGTTACAATTTAATATAAATATGTGTTATAATTTTTAGTTTAATTATTGAGTTTATTGAGTGAGACATGAAACGATTTGAATAAGACGTTGATTGCAATACGCTCCAACATCCGGGGTTGGAGAGGCCGGTAGGGCTTAACTGAGCTCTTTTTTGTCGTGAATACGACTTACTTTACTATGGGGTGCCTTTTTAAAATTAGTTATATGGAAGAATGGGCAGAACTTAATCGTGAATATCTCGACTTGTATTAATGGTAGCAACATAATTCTTTCACCATTTCATCAAAAATATGATCAAGAATTTAGAAAAATATTTTGAACAGTGTGCGATAACCACAAACAACTCAAAAATTAGGTTTTCTTAAAATTTGAAAACAACGCGGAAAACTCTTTACTTTCGCTTGGGTTTTTCGCGCAAGGACGACGATTTTGAGGTAGTCAGCGAAAATCGATAATTTCTTTTCGTGCGTTCGGTGGAAGCAGACGTCGTGGGAGTGGAATTATCAACCAGCAGCGACGGAGAGCGCACCTTCTGCGTGGTTAAAACCTCAAACGCTCAGGTCGCATCTCTCATTCGCTTGCTCGCCATCAGGTCGCAACTCTTTTTTCACTGAAATATTTAAATCCTAAACGAAATGATTGACATCAAAATTCTGTATAGTTCTATTTAGAACAATAATTGTATACCCAAAGAATTAAGCGAAATTTTCTTCACTATACTGTTTACGGCCCATTTTTCAACCACTTGTAGTTTGTAGTAGAACTTTCTTCTAGTTTGCTATATAAAATGCATAGCACCGACTTAGAAGCCATTAATGAAAGATTCCTTTTAGAATCACCATTATTTTATCATAAAGAACTATATTTGACATTTCGTAATATTTAATTGTGTGTCAGAATGTTTAATGTAACTTTAGTTTAGGAGTATCGTTTCAAATTCTAGTTGTCGATCAACTAATTGATATTCGAAAGTATAATGATATAGTATTAGTTTTATTCGTATTCACGACATCCAGTTATGTTTTTGACATTACACACCCGTACTTTTTATGTTTCATTTTCATACTACCGGCCCTTATTACCGGTGTGAAGTGAAAATTAAGCGAAATGAACGTACCCCAGTCAGGTTTCACACGATAACGGAATAGTTGAATGGTGAATTAAGTTCATCTTTGACGTTTATTCTGTGAGGTTTGTTGTGCTCGTGTGGGATCTGATGGATGAGGTGATATGTGAGTGAAGTATAAGTGAAGTGGAATGCAAGAACGGTAACCGTTTCAGCTCAGGACTAACGATCGACCAATAAAAGAGATAGATTTTGGGTGACGGCACCTCCATTCATCTCAAATCCATTAGTCATTTCATATATGAAAACCATTGGTTAGAGCGAGATCTGTTGTGTCTGTTCGATAGATTGACTTCGAGAGTGATATGAGGTTAGGAGTATTCCGCGTCGCTATAACAGCGATATCGTACATTTTCTGAATTACTTTTATGCGGTATTGCTTATCAGAGATGAAGCAAAGATTTTGTATTTGATTTCATCACAATTCATCTATTGAAAGTCGAGTAATCGGTAGAGTAATATGGTGACTCTATAAATGAAATGACTATTGTCACAATGAATTTAGTTAAAATCTATTAGAATAGAAATAGTAAATCAATGTTACAATGTTTGCGTGTGAAATACATATTTGTATATATGTATATGTGTGTACACATGTGTGTGTGTGTGTGTGTGTGTGTGTGTGTGTGTGTGTGTATGTATGTATGTGTGTATGTCAGTATGCCTTGGTGCGTGTATATATTTATACATGTATGCATAAATAGTGTGCAGTGGAAGTTAAGTGGAGTGAACGTATCCCAATTGGGTTTCACACGATGACAACAGGTGAACGGTGAATCGAGTCCATATTTGACGTTTATTGGTGGTTTGTGTACAATGGATTAATGTGGAATGAGATAGAATATTGTAGAATAGAACGAAATAATAATGACTTAACCAATTGACAAACCACTGATAGCTGTCAAACGATGTTCATCCAATTTGTATTGTGAGGATGTATCGTTTGGGACCTAATGGGTGGGATGATGTGTGAGAAAAGTGTAAGAGTAACTGCACGCAAGAATGGTAATCGACCATTAGAAGAGATAGAAATTGGGTAACGGTACCCCCATTCATCTCAAATCCATTAGTCATTTCATATACGAGAACCATTTGTTATAGTGACATCTGTTATTTCTGTTTGATAGATTAACTTCAGAAGTAACATGAAATTTGGAACATTTTGCTCTACTAAAACAGCAGTATTGAATCATTTCCGAGCTACTACTATGCGTTATTGCTTCTTAGAGAAGAGGCAAAGACTTTGTATTTGGTTTTATCACAATTCATTTATAAAAAGTCGAGTGATCGCTAAAATAACATGGTGACTCTACTAATGAGATGACTTTTCGCACACTAGTTTGAGTTATGATCTATTAGAGTAGAAATATTAACTCAATGTTGTAGAAAAAAGAATTGAATGAAGAAGAAATAGAGGAATAAAAAAAAGAAGAAGCGCTTCTAAAACTCAACAGAACAAGAGGAGAGAAAAGAATGGAATGAAGAAGAAATAGAGGAATAAAAAAAAGAAGAAGGAAGGAAGGAAGAAGAAAAGATAAAAATTACCATACTCGTCCAAAACAAGCAAAGCATATCAAAAAAAGAAGGAAGGGAAAATGAAGAAGAAAAGATAAATAGAAAAAAAGGAAAAACTAAGTAAAAATTGCATTATGGATTTGGGTTTTATTTTGGGTACACAGAACATGATAACAAGCAACAAACAGAGTATTACAAGCAGCAAGGAATGGGAATCATAAGACCAACAGAAGTAGTACGACAACAGGATGAATGTGAAGCTGAAAAAGGAAAAAAATATTATTTTTTTTTCTTTATTTACGTCTTAATTTACGCCAACAAAGAAGAGATATCGCAATGGAATGGAATGGAATATTGGTTAATATAGTTAATATTGGAAATGTTGGTAAGAAAAATAATATTATTGCATACAACTAACTTTTACATTCAAGGAACAAAATAACATGCCATCAAAGGACGGAGTGGAAATAATGTAGAAGGAAAAAATACAACGAAACTCAGTTGAATTGAACAATGGGGGATAAGGTAACACAAAACTAAAGGTAAGGAAATCAACATTATTAAAAAAAAATGCTAGGTAACAATGTAATTTCCAGGGTTGTTACGAAAAATTTCAAAATCAAAACGCGCGAAATCCGTCGAACACTAAAACGCGCGAAATTCACGCGAAGTCGAACACTAAAACGCGCGATATTCGAGTGAAGCGTTAGACAACTATTTTTATGCAGGTGATACTTTACGCAGTACTTGAAAATTCACTTAAATATAATATAAAAATCTGCATAAGTTTGTCATATGAACACAATAAATAAGTCCGCATACAGCACGTCACTTCGAGAAACCCAATGAAAACGATTTCATTTTTATTCATATTTTGCGATGTCCTTAGTTAAGGAGCAAGACTTTCTGCAAGCGTATGAGTAATGTCAACAATATGTGCGTAAAACAAATTCCGGCGCTTCTTTTACTGATTTTAATCAATAATTCTTCCATATGGTTGAAAAATAAACCAATCAGTTCATTCTGCTTAAAATTGCAATTCAAGAAAAGTGTCTTAGTCTAGAACTCTACGGTTTTCCTTAAAACTGCTCGAGAATAATTATCTCAGTTTCAGCTCATTGACACATTTGATTAGCAACAAACACATTCCTATATGGATTTCCTCTTGCAGAATTTTTTTCCGTAACTTTAATAAGTAAACCCGAAAAAAAAGGGACCTTTAATTTAACATGCGAAAGGCAATGGAAATGGTATGTTGACGTAAAACTATTTATTTTTTCCGGAAAACTACTTTTGTAACAGAAAATATTTAGTTTTGCTTATTTTGTGTAGCGCAAATGTAGCAAATGATTTGAAGCAGTGTTGAAAACTTTTTTTTATTAGGGAATTAAAATCTATATTCATAAAATGTAAGCAATTTTCCATTAAACGTTGGTGAAAAATTGTTCAAAACTGATATATCATACAAAATGTCAGGCTTAACATTCATTTTGGAATAAATTATTGTTAAAAAGATTGTTTGAAACTCAATCCTGCTAGTCACTTTAATAAACTTAAATCTAGTGCTTCTATAGTAACTACATCTAATGAGACAGTAACATAAGAAACGATTTCTTGATAACATTACGTGATAAATGAAAGTCGAAAGAATTGAAACAATTATTAAATATGCGGAACATGCTAGCAATTAGCTCGTTATATCCATAATTAGTTCTAACATAAAGAATCCAAAGAAAAAAAATAGGAAAACTACGACGTCGAATGTCAAATTGTAACAATTGAAAGCTCTATGTGCTCTTTGAAATTTAACTTGGTTTCCAGAACACCCAGGTCCTTGACAGACGATGCGCGTTTGAGAACAGTTTGTGGCATATTATAGTCGAACTTAAATACAGACTTTTTGCTACAAAAAGAGACGACGGAGCATTTAGTGGCGTTTAAACCATTTTGAAATATAAAATACGAAAGTCATCAGCGAACGATAGTTTCATACACTTGATCGAAAAATTTAGATCGTTGAGATACAATAAAATTATGAACGGTCCAAGGTGACTTCCTTGAGAAACTCCAGATGTAACAGCACTTGGTGAGGTTGTACAGGCTCCTTTTTTCACTATCATTTCATTACCAGTTAGATATGATCGAAGCCAATTAAAAAATGATCCATTTAATCCCAGTCTACTTACTTGGAGATCGTTATGTGATGATTTATTTCGTCGAACGCAGCAGGGGAAGTTGAAAGCTTTGGCATGAATCCAAGCTGAGCTGATATGTAGTCAGAGAAACTATGTGTTATAAAATCCAGAACTATAATTTCAAACAGCTTCGATACAGCGCACAAAGCAACAATTCCAAGGTTGGATACTATGCCCTTGTTCAAATATGATTTCTTCCATATTTCAGGAAAAATTCCAGAACGCAAAGAACAATTGAAAATGTTGGATAGTGGAACCAACAAACTATTAGAACACTTTCTTATCACCACGAATGGACTCCCAGAACTTCTTCGTTACTTTTATTGTCAGACTTCGCTTCGTAAGCATGTCGTGTAAATTTTGCTTTAAGAATTCGATTTTTATCATACACAAAATTTGTTACCATATTATTGAAGAATCGCATTCCATTTGTTACGTTCTTTGCATTATTGAATGTATTATCACTGAGACTATATCTTCCATCTGACATCAATATCCTTGAGTGCAAAATGTTGAAATAGCAACTTGTATCACTTGAGATCGAAAAGCATAAAATCGAAATTTTGTCCACTGAAGAAAACATTGGCTAGAACCGCCTTCTAGTAAATTTTAGTTTTATCAAGGTGAAAATTCGGCCATCTCGACCAATTGCTGAAACGTTCGCCCATCTTCAATTTTTTAGGGTTTCATAAAACTCACAAGTTTCAAAAATTTGCAAAGAATTTTGTGGAATAATGTTTTTTGAAATTCGCGCGAAATCCGCGCCATAGCATCAAAATCCTAGCAGAAACCGCGCCAAATCCGCGAAAATCGCGAAAACCGCGAAATCCGCGCGACCGTAACAACCCTGAATTTCCTCATATTGAAAGAGGCGTTTATATGGCGCGCATGCACTAATTCGGCCTGATACAAATTAACGGGGAGGGCAATACGTTTTGGACAGGGCTGTAAAAAGCTGATTGGAACCCTTTCCCCACCAAAATGTAATATAAGGATAATAATATGCATAATTTTGACTCACCAATGAAAATGAAAATTTTCAGAGATGTTTCATTGTTTTTTCAACCTCATCTGTAATATGTATTCAAAATCGGCATTAAACCGTTTATTTTTTTTTATTTTTTTAGTGAATCAAAGTATAACCAAAAATGATCTGTTAAATTATTTTTAATTCGAAAATGTATTAACTATTACGAGAAGAAGTGTTGATGTCGCACTAAGCATTTCTATCCAAACTTAACTTTTTTCTGCTATCCAAAAGATTGAATATCACGTCAACAATGAGTTCGATTTTGCGTTCAACATGAAAGAGATATTCCGTGTTTTATCATCAAAGCAGGAATGAAAATTGGTGGCGTAAATCAAACTGTATGAGTGTTATTGAGCTTGAGCTTGAGCGACCACCTCTGGTTGCTACTACGTTACTGATCGGGATTAGCTGAAATTGTACAAAGAGTTTCTAGATGATCCGACCTGAGACTAGTAAATCATCCTCCAATGTACAGGGTCCGGCACTCGAAGTGTAACCAATTAAAAAGGCCATAAATTCAGTTTGGAAAATTACTTTTACTTAATTCAAAGTACAAAATGTGTAAAAATAATACAAAATTCAGAATCAATTCACTTTTGCTCGATATGACCACCTTTTGCCATGACTATGGCCTTGAGGCGGTCAAAAAACGAATCGCAAGCTGCCCGAATGTGACTTGCAGGTATTTTGGCCCACTCGCGGACAATAACTTTTTTCAGCGCCTCGAGACTGGTGTATCTTTCAGTTCGGACTTTGCTCTCCAAAATGGCCTAAAGAGAATAATCCATTGGATTCGCATCTGGTGAATTCGAAAGCCATTGTGTGGACGTGATGAAGTTCGGAACGTTGTTTTTCAGCCATTCTTGGTTCACTCGAGCTTTGTGAGACGGTGCCGAGTCCTGCTGAAACGTCCATGGTCTGCCACCGAAATGTTTGTCTGCCCACGGCTTCAAAGCAACCTCCAGAATACTGTCCCGATAATATGTCACATTTACCTTGACGCCAGGCTCGATGAAAACGATTGGAGAGCGCCCATCTGCGGTTACAGCGGCCCAAACCATTATCTGTTGCGGGTGCTGCCTCCTGGTGGCCAATCGATGACTCAAATTCTTGTATGAACGGTCGGTCAAGTAAACCCTATCGTTTTGAGAGTTTACGAATTGCTCAATTGGAAAAATTTTCTCGTCAGAAAATACAATGTTCGGAAATTGACCGCTTTCGGCCAAACGAAGCAACTCCTTCGCTCTCTCAAGTCTAACTTGTTGCTGCTCCGGTGTGAGATCATGCGCCTTTTGGATCTTGTTAGGCTTGACCTTCAGATCATTTTTCAGTATGCGGCGGATACTACGGTCGGATATTTTCAGTTCTTTTGCCATTTGATTGGCACTTCGTCGAGGATTTCGTTCAAGTCGCTACTTCACGTTTTGAGCCATCTCACGTGACGTTGCAGTCTTTTGATGACCACCTCCATGACGTTTTGCGATGCTACCAGTATTATTGTAACGAGTTATTCACTTTAAGGTGTTTGAGCTCACGAACAATCGCTGGTTGTGATTTTCCATCTAAATATAAAGCAATCACACTATTACGTTTTAAATCCATCACTGATTTTTTTTCGCGTTCACTTTTGGCAAAATGCTTTCTTGCGCTTGTAAACAATACAACTCCGAACTATCATTTAGCAAATTTCTAGAGAGCTGATGCATGGATCAGTACCGGCTGGATTCATGGATCAGTACCGGCGCCGGCCAGACCCGAACGTAGATCGTCTAAGGAATGGGAAGGGATGTTAGTCCAACACTTATTACTAGAGGCCGTATATAGAGGGTCCGCCATGTAACTTATTTTTTAAACATGCAATAAAACACAAACGGTTCATCCGCTTTCAAAATTTATTTTTTCATATTAAAATGCAATCCATCCGGTTAATTTTGGAATATAATTTCATTCAAATGGCTGCCTCGGCTGGCCTTGCAGTACGCCATCGGTGCAGTTTTTTAGTACATTTTCGATTGTATGTACTAAAAAACTTAGCTTTATTTCAGCTATGGCTGCACGAATGTTGTCCTTTAAGGGTTGAATTGTTTCTGGCTTGTCCACATAACCCTTATCTTTGACAGCCCCAAAGAGCGCCATCTTGTTGGAACCAAGTGGTGTCCAAGTCTTCCTCTTCAAGTAACGGGAAGAACCAATCGCTCCTGCCTCATTTTCGAAGAAAAATGGCTGAATGATGCCACCAGACCAAAATCCGCACCAAACCGTCACTCTCTGAGGATGCATCCGGCTCTCCATGATAACGTCCCCCAGATGCGACAATTTTGCTTATTAACATACCCATCGAGAAGAAAATTTACCTCATCCGAGATGGTGATTTTTGGCACACATTCCACAACATTACCATGATTTTCAAAGTAAAACTTTGAACCATTTTCGTTCAGCGGAAGGATAAAACAAAGTTTCTGTCAAATCAGAAGTGACATTAAGGTTACCAATGTCAAAATAATCGCTAGTTAAAAAAAAAGTCAGATGGCGGACCCTGTACTACTGCGCACTCCACAAGTGTCACGGGAGAAGGATATTTGTTAGTAAAATTCAGCATTGGTACTATTCGCGCGCGACTCAGTATGTTCCGGTTTCAAGATGCTCGGATGCACCACTAAACTCTTTGACTTCCCGAGTGAACGTTTCAACAATATCCTATATTAAAGTCCCAGGAAGTCTTGATTCACAGCTCTTATTCAAGAAAACTGAAGAAAAATTTTAAATACTATCGCGTAAAGAAAAAAACTTCCTTATTTTGTCGTGAATACGACTTACTTTACTATGGGGTGCCTTTTCAAAATTTACCCTTTAAGAGAGTGATAAGTTTTTGATCGTGAATATCTAATGTTGTATCTAATGAATCAACATAATTCTTGCGACATTCCATCGGAAATATGATCACAATTTTATGATAAAATTTTCAGTTTTGTGACATAGTCTCAAATAATTCAAAATTAAACTTTTCTGAAATGTTTGCTATAAACGAGTATCAAAGTGGATAATTCATAAGGCGCGTTTGCCTTTCTGTGAAAGGATTTATATAATCTAACTACCAATAGAATCGAAATTTTTCAATTTAAACGTGTATAGCAAAAGCATTGAAGTATTTCAATAGTACACTATTGAAAAACCTGTCTCATTTGCTCCATGTCAACACCAGCCAATCAGAATGCGTTCTAAGGAAGAGAACAAAATATCTGCTGCTGTACAACAAATCGTCCGGGAAAAATATTCCGAAAAGTGGTGAATATCGCAGTGAGTTTCTCAATTTGGTCCTTGTGAATGCTAGAAACGAATCCCTACAGCATATTGATAGTTTCTTTCAATAAAATATGCAAATCCGAAATGAAATAATCTACATTAAAATTCTGTATGCGGCTATTTTTATAGCCGTTAGGACCGCCCATTAGTGAAAAAGCTACAAACGAAATCAGGTAGAAACAAGCCTCTCAACAAAACTTGAATCAGTTTGGATTGTATCGCCACTGCGAGCAGATGTGTTTTGTGTCGTCTGCACGCTTTCGACAAGAGCGATTACGTCACAGCTGCCAGTCATTAGCATTGGGAAAAAACAACGGTGGAGAGCATTGCACAATATCAGCCGTTCTAATGGCTCTAAAAGTTTTCTAAAGAACTATTAGGATTTGTTGTTGGCAAATCGTAGGGAAATATCCTCAGTTTACTGCAAATCAAGAACAGTTTGCTTAGATTTGTGCACTTTTCGCTGTGTGAAATTCACAGTAATCGAGATCAAGTGAAGCTTTCTTTGTTTTTGCGAAAAATGTGAAAAAGGGGAATGCGTGCATAATTCATACAATTGATATTCGGAAGTGTTAAGGAACATGTCAGTTGTTTTCGTATTCACGACATCCAGTTACGTCTCTGACATTACCCACCCGAAATTACGTGATACACCGAGATGCCATTTATACAGATTTATCTGTATTTTACAGATTTTTACATACGCATACAGAATACAGATTTGATACCGATTTTCTAAATATAATACGAATTTCCCAAGAAGTAAAATAAAAACTATTTCGTATGAGCAATCTATTAGTATTTGATTGTAGTGACGAGAAGCAAAGCCTTGGTCTACCATTCTACAGCCATAATGTTTTGGAAAAACATCTTTTAACATCATTTTATTGTTGAAATTTTTTTCATTAGTGAATACAGATAAATACAGATTTTTTATAGAGAGTAATACAGATTTCCTATGAAAATATGTAGCATCTCTGGTGATACAAAATAAACGAGTGAATAGGATTTAGACACACTAGTTGATTCATTGCATTGACATTATCTAAACAGTTGTTATAAAATCATTTCAAATCACCAATCAAAGGTCAACAGATTTTACGCGCGTCTTTATTCTTTAGTATTTCCGCTTTGTTATTTTAATTATTATTTGGTTAAAGCTTTGAAGACCTAGCCTAAAAATTAAAATTATTTATTTCTGAATATAAAATGTTAAATGTTATAAAGTCTGTAGATATGGCAACACTGTAGCCAATACGTAAACAGCCAGTTGGTACACTCAAAATAATAATCATGTCATCTATGGAATGTAAAATATCATGAAAAATCAAATATTTATTTCAGAAAATCAGCATAGAATTTCAATGGCTGAAAATAAAAAGCAACTAATAACGTCGTGGGATCTTGAATCGACAAGCCTCCAGAAATCGTTTTTGTTGTCTGCCATCCCACCGAAGCCTAGGTTGGAATCCGAGAACTCCCTCAACACTACCGATTTAGGTTTAGGTCGCATTACATGGGTCCAGTGTCACTAGCTTCATACCGATTTTGAACTCGTTTTTCGGTGGACCATCGGCCGGTCCGAAGCATTCGGCAGGAGCGGGCACACTTCCAGACTCACGCAGGCACTCAGTCCAGTCGAACACTTGGAAACTTTCATACTGGAATGGCACGTCGATGTAGTAAAAAATTGTAATTAAATAAAATTTCTCGCGAATATTTACATTACTTCCACTTTGAGGGCCATTTTCAAAATAGAGTTTTTTACACCGGAAATTCACATAGATTGTTTTACGTTTGGTCAATTCACGTAAACCTTATGTGATGACTATTAATTTTAGGGGATGTTCGTATAACATACATTTTCGTCACGTAAAATATTCAATTTGGCATTTGAAACCATTTTTCAAGTGAATCGAACGTGAATTTTTATTTGAGTGTAGGTTTTACGTTGGTTACCAATCAGGGATGCCAGGTCATTTTTTTCAAAAATCTGTGATCAAACCAAAAAACTACAAGGATCAGCCCCATAGGATTGTTCGAGCCATTGATGTGGAACAAGGCAACCAAAATTTCTAATGATCGACATTTTCAATTAATCGTCACACTTTTGAATCCGCAAATGCACAAGAGTCCGCTTAGATTGATCGTTATCAGAATCCAACACCGACCACGCGAACCCAGAATATAGAATCTATTTGTCGTGTTTTGTATTTGTTTTATAGGCGACGAAATTACCTAAATAGCCCAAATGTATGCAATTATATGTTTGTACATGCTTGCGATACGGATATCGATATTTAAGTTTCTCTTCGCCAAGCTTGTGTTTAAGTTTTGTATGCAAGCAGTTATTTTTATAGCGTTTCTATATAATTACTACCATTCTGCGACTTCGGTTGAAGCGATAAACTTTTTCATCGAGTTCATCTTATATAAATTAGAAATTAATCTTATGCACTCAAAATTTACCATGGAGTAGTTGTCAATTCCTCAGGCGAAACGACATAACATGGGATTTCATCTAATTTTTCATGACACAAGATCAGAGCAACAACAACAACACAAGACCCAGCAACAACCTACCTCTAGCAAGCTACGCGTAGGACTGAAATGTTTGCTATAACTTCGCTTCTATTTATAGATTCGCGTACTTCCAACAGCTTCGCTTTTGAATCGATTGACCAATCAGAGCGCTGCTCTCCCTTTGATACATCGCTTACTCCTTCAAAACCGTCGACTATGGCAGAGAAATTCGGTATGCCGGAGATTTTTAGCAGACAAAATAGAACATTACTAGCCATTAGTCAACATTTCAATGATATACAATTAAAAATACATGGCTATGAACATTCAAATCAATACGTAGAAATATTTTCAATCAAATGGTGACATAATATTAATAATTGATACAAAATTGACTGAGCTGTAATTGTTCAAAACCTGACCACATTTCTACGTGTATTTTTCTTGAGTTTCTAATTTGCACCCCTATATACAAAACAAAAATGTGTACCACATTAACAAATGTGAAGTTTTATAATTTATTGTGGCTGGCGTCGGTAACCAGATTAGCTTCTAAAGAAGAGCCATTTACTTGCGCTTCCTGTGCGTTCGATGGTCCAAAGAGGTCGACTGCGTTTCGTTGGCGACCGTTTTGCTGAGATGGATCAATTGGAAGCCTGAGAGAAGAGAACATAGCGAGAGAGGATTGAGTGATTATGACACCCTATTAGAAAAACCGGTAACAACCCCGGGCAAACTAATAATAGGATAGGGTTGTTGATATTAATTGTGCATCCTTTAATGTTTGAACTAGGATTCGGATTAGGAAGTCACACGTACACTCCTTAACAGTATAGTAAGAACTGATACAGCCAGCTGTTAATTCGGAGTCTGACCTCTCAAACTGATTCACTTCTCTTTCGCATAATCTCTCATAATAGTTCAGAATGGGTTCGGTTCGATAACACAACTAATACTAGCAGCCTTAACTATCCTTATAACTTAATAGATAGAAATTTCATAATTTCCACTTCTTTTAATCTTATTTTGTAATCGGTTCTAACGCTTCAACATTTGTTCAGGACGGTTTATTTCATAATCAACTCTCGTACGTATGTTGTCCTGCAACGGAAAATTGTTCGAAAAAAATATTCTTCGACGTCTCGACACTTGGGTCGAGACGAACGGTTTGTTGTCAGATACTCAGTTTGGCTTCCGAAGAAATAAAGAGACGAAGGATTGCCTTGCATTACTATCATCTGACATCCAAATTGCCTTCGCTCAAAAACAACAAATGGCATCTGTATTTTTAGACATTAAAGAAGCATTTGATTCAGTTTCCATTTATGTTCTTTCAGAGAAGCTCCACCAACATGTGCTTCCAGCGGTTATAATTATTTGCACAACCTTTTGTCAGAGAAGTGCATGTATTTTTCACATGGCGATTTGGCAACAATCAGAATTCAGCTACATGGGTCTTCAGCAAGTCTTATGCCTCAGTCCGCTCCTCTATATTTTTTACGTGAATGACGCTGACAGCTGTCTAGTATCCCCATGTACACTAAGACAATTGACAGATGAATTTGTTTCAGTTACTGGACCCAAGATACCTTAGATAACTTGTCCGTTTGGACTGTTCATCTTAGTATCGAGTTTTCTGCGGAGAAAACAGAGCTCATAGTCTTTTCAAGAAAACATGATTCCGCGCAGCCTCAGCTTAATATGATGGAAAGAATGATCCAACAGGTTTTGACTTTCAAATTAGTGAACTTTCAAACGTTTCTGTTTGATTTTTTTAATTTTTTTTTTCAATTTTTGGTGGTTGTTCAAAGTGAAAACTACGATTTTTCACGAAAAAATCCACCATTTTGTAGCTGCAAAACCTTTCCAATGTAACAAACAACGAAAAAGGAAAACGTTGGGGTCTGGTTTTTTATATGTAGAAAGCGTGTGCAAAATTTTAAACAAATTGGTGCAGTAGTTTTTGAATGACGATGGACACGAACTTCCAAAACCTGCCTTAGAGAAAATCGCGTTTAAAGTTTTTTGTTTATAAAATAAATGGAAACAATTTATTACTCAAGGGAGCTCGTAGGGTCTAACATTTTCAAAAAATCGTATTTTGTCTTTTATTATTTGTTATTATGAAACATTTCAAGAATGTTTTGTCAAGTTTTTAAGTCAATCGAATCAGAAATCTTGGGCCTGTGCGCTGAGCTCTTATTTCTTCGCAGTATGAGATAAGCAAATATAATAATAACTTGCTGAGTTTTGTTCCGATAGGCTTGAAAATTTCACAGAATATTTTAGAAATGTTTTACTATAAGAAAATACAAAGAAAAAAATAAATGATTTTTCAAAAGTGTTAGACCCTACCTGCCCCTTAAGCTGGTTTGGAAACTACTATTGGTTCATTAAGCAGTTTTGAATTTCAAATAGCTGTCTCTTACGGTTCCGATGATATATTGGTATTAGTGACGTAAATGTCAAAACTCATTACCGCTCATTTTTTTCGGATATGGATTAACCGATATCAATAATTTTATACTCGCTCAATACTAAAATTGGACACTTCAAGTTTTGGAGATAAAATCAACCAATTGACCAATGATCTCGTTCAAATGTATTATTACTAATACGCTTGGTTTGAGCAATGTTACTGAATATGTGACATAAGCACTGACACTCAAATGAGTGTCAGAAGTAATCTTAATAAAATACTATAAATGTTATTCTGAGGCTGAGAAAGGTATTATCCAGTTGTATGTTCGAGCCTTAACTTAAAAGGATTCTTGGTGTCAACAGGATCATAGTACTAGCCATGCAATGATTCTGTGCGCTAAGAATCGGCTGAGAAGGCTGTTGAAACAGAACTGCCAAATTCCACGGAAGGAATGTAATAATTAACACCCTTCCAATTTTCTCTTAAATTTATACTTATATTATGACCTTTCAGGAACCGCATAGGATACATTTTTATCGATCTGGCATCTAATGAATATTGATATTTGAAGCTTGACTAGTTTTTGATGAAAAAACAATCATAACTTTTTACTGGTAGCTCATATGAAAAAGCTTGGTTGAGCCAAATTGTGCGCAATGATTAGTTTAACAACTCTTCTAAAGACAACTTTTCGATAGAACGTTTCACAAAAAAGTTAGAACATAAAAGTGATTTTTTGGGAGCCACCCTACTTTTACTCGGGAAAATTGATGTAACTCGATCAAATGAAGAGCTAGAGAGGTGCTTTTTTCAACAAAGTTGCTCGCAATAAAATTTCCTACAACTTTATTGTACAACAAAATCATTTTTGAGTTGGATTGAGAAAATTAGATTTCAGATTTCAATCTAAATGAGGACCACCCTAGTAACTTTTTCCATCAAAAGGAGAGCCATTTGATTGCAAACAAGTTTTGTGAAGACACCAACTACAAAAAACTAATATTTAATAGTGAAAATATTTTTGTTACGCTAATTTCCCGTTTCGGACCATAGTGCATTGGTGACCCCGACGTGATTCATCCCATTCGATAACGTAATCGTCGCGTAATAATGAAAAAGGTTGAGAATAATAACGAAAACAATCCTCAACAAATAGCGGCACTCGCCGCTGGAGTTACGGTAAAGCTTTCGGCACAGACACGTTTGCAACACCTTCTTGGAGCCTGCGAATTAGGTAGTATGCGACCGAAACACCTCTTAGCAAAAATGCAGGAACTGGCCGGTTTTAACGCAACGGATGATCTGCTGAAAATGGTTTTCCTGCAATGAATTCCTCCGAATGTTAAAGTAATTCTCGCCATCAGCGATGGAACGATGGGGAAGTTCGCTGAAATGGCCGACAAAATGGTACAAAACACTGGTTCGTCACATATCGTTTGCAACTAGTAGCTGTTCGGAAGTCTCTCCGATAGCTGATCTACAAGGTCAGATCGCAATGCTGACCGCAGAAATCCACTGACTTAATTCAGAGCGCAGTACGAGCCATTCTATCTCAAGATCCAGTCGCAACGCTAACGACGACATTTGTTGGTTTCACAGGTAATTAGATGGCCGAGCCACTGAATGCCGCGATTCTATTAAAAAACTAACGGCTCGTTCATTCGAAACGGCGGGAGTGAACGCCATTCCCAGAAAGTCGCCGTTTACTTAGATCGCACCTCAATTATTTATCCGACACAGGCTCCGATGTTTCAATCATTTCAGCCACCAGTAAGGACAGAAAACATGGTGCGGCTTCATTTAATTTACATAGAGCCAACGGGTCCAAGATACATGTTTACGATAAACATTTTATTACAACGAACTTGGGTATAAGACGAAAATTCATCTGGATTGCGGACGTAGGTGTACCGATAATCGGTGCAGATTTTCTTGCTGTTTTCGGGATTTTAGCAGCCTTAAAAAACGTCGTCTGATTGACGGCCTCACCAAGCTGACTTCCACTGTCGGATTAACCAACACACCGATTCACAGTGTTACAGTTGTTGCATCAGATCATCCTTTTCGCAAGCTACTTTCGGAATTCAGAGAAGTCACGCAACCAACGTCAATCCAAACAACGGTTCAAAACGACGTTACCCACCATATTCAAACGAAAGGTCCACCGGTAGCAACCAAGTGTCGGCGAATGACACCGGATGAGGGCCAAATCAGCCAAATTTTGCCCAAAGCCATTTCAGCCGGCGTCGCCTCGGTGGCCTTGTGGCGTCGAGCCTTCTTGGCTTCGGTTTCGTGGCTGTGCCACACCTGTTATACAGGAGACATAATAACACACAAAAATTGATAATATGATGTATTCTAAATTACCCTCTCGGCGAAATGACCCGCTCCCGAGAAAGACGTACACAAAAACCGCCGCCATAACACCCTTGGATTGTACGAATTCACTCGGATGCAGTTCGGACTCTGCAATGCGAGCCAGATGTTTCAGCGATTCATGCATAAGGTGCTCGGTGACATGAATTTCGTGATAGTGTTCGTAGATGACATCTGTATATCATCACGTTCATTGGAGGAACACTACATGCATGTACGAGCGGTGTTTGAGAGAATAAAAGCCTTCGGTTTAATTATAAATGTGGAGAAATGTAAGTTTGCTGAAAAATGCGTTGACTTCCTTGGTTATTCGATAAGTTCGGAAGGAATTTCACCACTGGTAGAACGCGCAAAAGCGGTCACTCTGTTTGCAACACCTTCCACCGTAAAAGAATTTCTCGCAGATTTCTCGCACTCGTTAACCAAAACTGAAAATAGTGGGGAAGCCCGGGAAACCAAAACTGAAAATAGTGGGGATGAGTGATCGATATTCCTCTGATGTATTTATTGACCTATTGAAAAGTCAAAATCAGGAAATTTCGATTGAAGATGTAAAAGTTGTTGCTGACTTTGAGAATCCACGCTTCAAATATAACCAATATAGTGTTATAATTGAGGTTAATAAGAATACTTATTCCAGCTTGATGGCAGCCGGCAAGGTTTGCGTCGGCTGGGATAGGTGTTCGGTTTTCGAGTCGTTTAACGTATTGCGCTGTTTCAGGTGTGGTGAGTTTGGTCACAAGAGCTCCGAATGTTTAAACAGTGAAAATTGTTCCAAATGTAATTCCGCACATAGAACATCTGAGTGTTCTTCAACTGAATTCAAATGCGTTAATTGTCTGAAAATGAACAAAGAAAGGAAATTGAATTTAGACATTCACCATCCAGCATTTAGTAAGCAGTGTCATGTATATCTGAGATTGCTTGAAACGAAAAAGAACAACATTATGTCAATGGAATAGCAACTAATCAGTGAGAGGCATTCAGATATTTTGTATTTGAACATAGCCGGTTTGTCTTCTAATTATGTCGCATTGCGTCATCTTATAGAGGATAGACATCCTTCATTGGTTTTGCTCTCAGAAACACATATTGTTGATTCTGACGCTTTCGATCAGTTCAGTGTTCCGGGTTACACTGTTGCTTTTTGTTTGTCCCATTCCAGGCACACGGGTGGAGTTGCAATTTACGCCAGAGAATCAATTAAATTCAGCATTCGATCAAACGAAGCAGTTGGAAATAATTGGTTATTGGGCATATCAGTTGAAAGAGGCATGCAGATGGGAAATTATGGAGTTGTTTACCACTCTCCAAGTTCAAGCGATCGCCAGTTTCTGGAAATTCTAGAAAACTGGTGGGAGAATTTCGTAGATTTTGGTAAACTAAATATTATTACTGGAGATTTTAATATCGATTGACTCAGTGATCAAGGTTCGACTCAATTGAAACAGTTAGCGGAATTCTTCAATTTGAAGCAAACTGTGAATGAATTTACAAGAATTTCGAGATACAGTAAAACATTGATAGATCACGTGTATTCCAATTTCGACGGTGTTTATTCAAATGTGGAATCCGATTGCAAGATTTCAGATCATGAAACAATTGCAATTTCCGTAATGAGTAGCTCTAGAAATGAGGAAGATACGGTGAAAATCAAGTGTTGGAAAAACTATTCAAAGCAAACCCTATCTCGACTTGTATCGAGAAGCTTGGGTTGTACACAGTTGACTGGAAATTTGGATCACAGGGCATCTATTCTTACTGACATATTAAAAAAGTGTACTAATGAATTAGTAACTGAAAAGTATGTTAGTTTGAACAGCTCGAGTATTTGGTACTCAATAGACCTCTTACGGTTAAAACGGGAGAGGGATAAACAGTACAAGAGATTCTGTAGAACTAACAATGATAGTCACTGGAGTAGATATACACAAGCACGAAATATTTATTCACGGGCCCTGAAGAAGACTAGATATGAATACATACAGAGGAAGATCAATCAAAATCAACAAAACAGCAGAGAGTTATGGAAAATTCTCAAACAGTTGATCAAGCCTACACATAGTGCATCGAAAACCATAACTTTTAACGGTATAGAAGAGCACACAGAACAAATTGTATCTGAAAAGTTCAACAGTTATTTCATTAATAGTGTTCAGCAGATCAATCAAAGTATTGAATTGGTAGGTGAACCTGTTGAAATAACACAGCCGATGAATAACTATTGTAGACTTGATGAATTTCAACCAATCACTTTTGAACAATTGAAAAATATTTGTTTCAATTTGGGAAAATCGACTGGTATTGACAATGTAGACTCAAAAGTGATACAGGATTGCTTTCATGTTATCGGACACGATCTACTGGATTTGGTAAATGAATCGTTGTACACGGGGCACGTACCAAAAGTGTGGAAAGAATCTCTGGTGGTTCCTATCCCCAAGGTTACTGGAACGGATAAAGCCGAGGAGTACCGTCCCATTAACATGCTGCACACACTAGAAAAAATTCTGGAACTTGTTGTTAAAGATCAGCTGATTAACTATTTGAACTCTAACAGTTTGCTAATACCGGAACAATCGGGATATCGTAAGGGTCACTCTTGTGAAACCGCTTTGAACCTAGTATTGGCAAAATGGAAGGAGAAAATCGAAGCCAAAGAGAGTATCTTTGCTGTGTTCTTGGATCTGAAGAGAGCCTTTGAAACAATTTCAAGACCTTTATTGTTGCAGACATTACGGCGTTTTGGCATCGGACTAATGGCACATGAATGGTTTGAAAACTATTTATGTGGTAGATCTCAAAAGACTGTTTTTAACGATGTAGTGTCTAGTTCCCTCGGTAATTCACTTGGTGTGCCTCAGGGAAGTGTGTTAGGTCCTATTCTATTTATTATGTATATTAATGATATGAAGCGAGTTTTACGTTTCTGTGATATAAATTTGTTTGCTTATGATACTGTTCTGTTCATTACGGCTAAATATTTCAATGAAGCTGTTGCACATTCAAACGAGGATCTAAGTTCGCTGGTTCGATGGTTAAAATTTAAGCAACTGAAACTAAACGTCGCGAAAACTAAATATATGGTTATTTCTTCTGTTAGCACCGGTCATGACGCCAATGTGGAAATTGATGGTGAAACTATTGATCGCGTTAGAGAAATGAAGTATCTTGGAGTCATAGATATTAAACGGCATGCTGCCTCGATATTTGTGTGATCGAATTGAAAGAGGAACTGATTTGCATAGGTACAATACTAGAAACGCATCTGATGCTAGAACACCAAGCTTTCTGTTAGCCAGATCGCAAAACTCATTGTTGTACAAGGGAATAAGTTTTTTCAATTCGATGCCAAGAGAAATCAAACGCGCAGCGACATTG